>NW_024582058.1:2788163-2916292 GCF_017639235.1 Corvus kubaryi | reverse complement strand
GCCATGCGCTGCCCGCAGCCCTGCGCGGCGGCGGGGGGAGCCGGCGGCGGCCCGGCGCGGCCCGGCCCGGCCCGCCCAGCACAGGCGGCGGCCGCCCTGGGGTTTCCCCCGTCCCTGCCGCGTCTCTGGGCGCTGCGGGGGTTGAGGCGGGCGCGGCGGCGGGGGAGGAGGGAGGGGAAGGGAAGGGAGGAGGAAGGAGGAGTCGCCGCCGCTGTGGGGCGGGCGGGTCGCGCACACACACATACACACACGCGCACACACACACACACACACAGAAACACTGGCACAGCGTGAGGAGGAGGAAGGAGGAGGAAGAGGAGGAAGCCGCCTCGGCGCCTGAGGTAAGATCGGCGGGGGCGGCCACCACTGAGGCGGGGGGGACGGGGGGCGGTCGCGGGTCTGTCCGCGGCTTCGCGCCCTTGGCGGGGAGCGGCGCTGCCCGGCCCCCCCCGCGCGGGCCGTAACCTTGGGCTCCCCCGGCCGCGATGGACGCGCGCGATCGTGTGGGGCTGTCAGACGTGTGGGGCTGTCACCAATAGGGTCTGTCACCGTGTGGGTCCCTCACATCCGTGTGGGGCTGTCACACGTGTGTCTGTCATACATGTGGGTCTGTCATACATGGGTGTGTGCCACATAGGTGTGTCTGCGTGTCACACATGTCTGTGTGTGGCATACATGTACGGCTGTGCACACACGAATGTGCTCGTGTCACATTCACGTATGTCTGTGCACACACGCGTGTCCGTGTGCTCCATGTGTGGATCCCTGTGTGGATCCTGCTGTGTGTGCGCCTGGCGATTGGAGTCTTCCCCTCATCCTCGCTGCTGTAGTTTCTGAGTGTATCCGGATTTTGTCAGTGCTGGGCGGTATGACAAATGTTTCTGTGTAGTAAAGTATAACTTTCTTGCAGCGGGATTTTTTTTTTTTTCTTCCTTTTTTTTCTTTTTTTTTTCCTTTTTCTTTTTCCTTTTTTTTTTTCCCCTGGGAGGAAGGCAGGCTCACCTTTGAAGATTGCTTGTTTTCTTTCATATATATCCAAAGGTCTCTGGGGATACAAGTGCTCCTGTTGCCTCTGTCTGTGGGGTTATAATTTACAAGACGTTTTTAAATCACTTAGTGGTAATTTTCAAAGCAAGGTGTAAAAGCAATGTTTCCATTTCTATTCCATAGCCATTCCAAGACTGTGCACTGTATTCCATGCACGGCTTTGAATTATGTGCAGTCAGACACCTGTTACTTAATCCTGCTTATCCTTTCCAGTTACAGTTATCCAGCCTTGCCTTCTTTTTTTTTTAATATCGCAAAATAAATTACAAATATTCTTTTGTGCTGGCATCTAGTAGAAACCCAGGAATCTAATGCGCTTGTGAGGTATTTAGTGTGTGTTTGTTAGGTAATACTTTCTCAAAGGCAGATGATTTTAGAAAGTTATGGAATAATCTTTATCTCAGGGGGAGTTTATATAATGTTAAAGTGTCCATGGGGATGGATCTGTAGGAAAGGTGGATGGTAGGGGCTACACAGAGTCAAAGTCTTACACAGTATAAATCTTCAATAAAGTGTGCATCATCCTCTCTTAATACGTCACTAACATTGTGTTTCTCGAGCTTTGCTTGCTGTTGCACCATGGAAATTTCAGTTTAATAATTTCCTGAGGACCTGAGGGTCCTCAGGAAAACGTCGCATTTCAGATCCTGTGAGAGGATGGAGAAGATTCTTTCGTAACACGTTTGTGTTCAGAGTTGTATTCTGTAGTTTACCTGAGCAGTGTTAGCAAGCTGATACTACTCACTTCAGGTTAATTTCTCCAACTTCTGAAAGTGTTATGGCCACTGTACTTGCAGGCTTTCACCAGATCAAGAGTACTTAATAGTGCCATGTACCACAAAATAATTATTGTTATATAGAGCCGAGCAATTTTGTGTTGTACAGAGACAGTTTCTAAATATGAGCTGGGAACAGATTTATTCCTCCCTGCAACTGGTAGGTTCATGAAGTAATTAAAAATAAATTACAGAGCTCTAGGATGAGAATTCTCTTCCACAATCATTAATAACATTGTGCCTTCACGTGTCAGTTTTGATTCATCTCGTGATGATATTGCTAAAAACCAGGTATTGATATGAAAGTCAAACCTCTGGTGAAAATATAACTGTGTAGCTGTCAAAATAAAATGTGAGGATCTGATTTGATTGCTGTCTGTGGATATGCACTTGGTAGAGTAACAATGCCTTTTATTTTAAAGACATGCACCCACGCACAGGAGCTTTGTTCTAAAATAGTGTTTTCTGTCATGAATTTGTGCGTAACTTAGACTCTCTGCTTTTTCTTAGAATGCAGGGAAGACAGAACCTTGAAGGGGAAGAGAGAAAGACCAAAAGGGGCAGGAAAGAGAAGTCATTTGAATTTCCCTTACTGACAGAGGACATACTTCTTTGTTGTTTCACACAAAATATTGTGCTGTTTTCACCTTTTCAAAAACAATGGCGAGTTGTTTGGGCTTGATATACACTGCTGACTTCTGTTGCAGACTTTGGCCATTTGTTCCAGTAATATCTGGCTGTGATGATGAACTTGGGGCCATGCTGGAAGTCTGTCAAGTATTTGTTACAGCTGTGTAGGAACTGATGGCTTCATTTTCACCAGGCTTAGGTACACTGTGTTGAAAACTTGTAGGGGTATAAGTTTTGTGCTTACCGAAATGACTTGGTTTATATTTCTTTTTCATTTTTTATCTTGTCACTTTTTGTGGTCTTTTCGAATTGTTCAGTGGTTTGCTTTCCTTGGTGGTTTTAACAGCTCAATTGCTGTTCCTTCCTGTTCATAATTTGCCAGAGACTGAAGTCTGAAACTGCTGGTTTAATATTTTCCTTAAAATTGAATTAATCCCTTTTCTAGAGGAAAGGGAGGAAGTAACAGAGGAGTACTTAGGAGAATTTTAGAAATGAGAACCAAAACTTAATGCAAGCATCTTACCTAAGAGAGACTACTTACGAAAATTGTACCTCACTGATTTCAGAGAAGGCTGGTTTCCTCTGTAGTTTGAATCATCTGTCCCATTAGATTTTGGGAAGTGTTGTAAATTAGTTTAGAAGTGAAATTTTCCAAGTCATAAAACCTCTGGTTGGTTGTTAGTGGAAATCATTACGAAGGGTTGCATAAGCATTATTTGTAGGATGGCTAATCAGCAGCCCAGGCTTAGTTCCATTCTCTAATAAATAGATGCATTGTGCTACTTCAAAAATTGCAAAATTGATGGCTTGAGTACATTTACTAATTTTGCAAGATACGTAATGCATCTGGTTTGGGGAAGACTCTTTGATGTCTGCAGAAGTTGCACACGGTGGAGGTGTTTATGATCCAGCCTGTTAGCTCCTCAAAAGTTTTTTGATTATACTGTTTAGGACATCTTATTCTTATGAAAGATTCATGCATAGCACCACATTAAAATTACCTATGTGCATGCATCAAAGGCTCAGATAAATTTTATTTGGCAGGACTTTCTGGCAGCAGGTTTTGTGGTCCTCTTGCTTCTGCAGAAACAGAATGTGATTTTTTGGCTTTGTATTCCGAAGAGCTGACCTGTAGAAGGTTAGAATACATGGGGATATCAATGGTATAATTACCAAAGATACTGTGCTTTGGCATTAACTATCCTGCTTTGCTTATGTCTTGCCCTGTGAACACTAAATTATGAAAATCTATCTTGTTGGTCTTCACCCATCTTCTTACGGTGGTAGTGGTTTCTGGAAGTTTGGTAAATATGGGTAAAGAGGCTTGTGAAACTGTGGAAGAAGACAGATTCTCAGCCATTCTGGAATTAATTAATTAGGCATAGTAGTAAGTTCCTTGTTCCAGAAAGGCATGCTAATGTATCTGAGTGCCTGGAACAGGGTGGCACAACATGGGAACAGCATCAGGCCAACCCTTTTGGTGCTGTCCTCGGAGCACTAATGCCAGAAATCTGCAGTTTTCAGGGGAAGATGCTCCCAAGCAGCTTATGCGAGTCACAGGGATAGATGTTGCAGCACAACTGTGGCTTTAGAGATTCCTCTCCAGCAGACTTCTGGGTGATGGGCTGCTGATATTTTCCCTGCGAGGGATCTTGGAGGAAAATCAGTACTTGCACCCCTCCTTTTGAAGACCAGCATCAGCTTGTATGAGGTAGTGAAGTGCTGTGGCTTCTTTTGTCAATTTGTCTTGCAAGTCATTCTGCATATCAGCCACTGAAAGAAGTACTTGTTAAAGTTGTACTTGTGCAAGAGCAAAAGAATCTTGATTTTTTGGATAAGAATGAGACAAAACCTTCATCTTCCTCTCCTCTGAAGAGCCTCCTAGCCTAATATGAAGTCATAGTGTCCTGTTTCCCGTGTTACTAGTCTTGGATAAATGGTATTTGTGAATGGTTATAATGTTTCATTTCATCCTTTGAGTTGTAGGAAGCACCAGTCAGTCCTCCTGTGAGAGAGAGCCTGTTCCTGGGGAGCAGTGCGAGTGTCACTGGAAGGTTAGGTTGCCCTACTGTAGTGTACCTGCTCATGAAAAGGGAGAAGTACAAGGTATCCAGCTTTTAAGGCCACTTGCCTTTTGCACAGTTGAGGGTTCTGTGGCAGATGAGGCTGTTCCTTTGATCTCTTTGTGGTTTCCTGTTCTATTCCATTGCCAGTCAGTGTTGTTAAGCCTAGTCGTGATCCTGTCCCACCTATGACTGATAGCTGGTCATGGAACAGACACCACTGATCACAAAGACCATGGATATGGCGTGGAGCATCCCTTGTCCTCCCCTGTTTCATGACCACCTCGTAGGTGAATCCATAATCTGACTTTATGCAATTGCTCCATGCTGCCGGGTAAAAAATCTATAACCCACAAGTGCTCCTAATTCCTCATAGTGTGTCTCTCACCTTTCTTTTTGCAATAGCCAGGGATCAAAATGTGAGTTAAGAAGTTGGTTGGCAGCTGTCATATATCCAAAGTTAGAACCTTGCTTTCAATTTTATATGGGAGGTATAATTGTACCACTATGAGGCCCTACACCTGGAGATCTGAGAGTCTCTTGTTTGATCTTTGCTCAGAGTAAGAGCCTGTTCTTTCCTCGGTAACAATAACTGGGAGCTTTAGGCAAATGAGGTGAGACAACCTGTGTGGAATGTGCTCTATTGTAAGGTCTGTTTGCGGAGTGGTGGAAATCGGTGTTGCTGAAGTAACCACGTGCCTTTGCCCTCTCGATTCTGAAGAAACTGGTTCTGTTCAGTTGACTTTGGGGCTCTCAAATTGTAACTTCTTTGTGAACCAGCCTTGCAACCTAGAAGACCTTGAGAAGATGTGTAACATTACAAATGCTGGCTTAAAAAGGGACTGTTCAAATTAAATCCTGTTCCTTCTCAGATGTTGTACCAGTAGACCATTTACTTGAAGTCTTAATCTAGGCTTGGTGTTGCTATTCTGTTGTTTTTATGCATAACACCTTTTGAAATTATGAAGAAAAAAAATTTACAAATGTCATCCACCTATCAAATAGTTACATAAAAGTAATTTAGGTCTGCAGTTGGTTTAGCAATATGCCAGCCAAGACAGAATATATTCAGCTTCAGAAATGTTTGGGTGGACTTTATTAAGGAGGAAATGGGTATGAGAAAGGTGTTAAAGAGCAGGCTCTTTATTCTTGAAGTTACAGATAAATTTCCTTTTCTAACAATTTCTACATTCAACTTGAGCACAGTCCTGAAGACTGGAAGCAATCAGCCAGGAGGTCAGTAACTAATAAAGGGGGCAAAAGAGAGTAAGGACTTGAAAGGTTAATGAGGAGCATCTCTTGGATTCCAGCGATCTAGGGTTTCCATGATCCTGTGAACACTGGTGATGTGGAAAATAACAAGTAATAAGGGAGTTTTCTGAGATAAGTTTTCTGAGATATAAGCTGTGGTCTTGAACAAGATAGGTCGAAGAAAGAACTTCTCCTACCAAAGTGGCATCTTTTTCCTCCTTGATCTTGTAGACCATTCCAAAACTCTACAGCTTTTTCTGTTTCCATTTTTCTACTTCTTGAACATTTTAATTTCCCATGCCTGAAATTGCCACATCTCTCACATTTGCCTTTTGGTTTTCTTTCCCAAGCTTTTGGGGATGTTGCTGCATGTGCTGTACTTGTTGCACGTACAGATGTTCTGTACTCTCAGCTGAGGCTGTGTGCTGGATCCAGGGTGCTTGTCTCCATCTCTGCCATTAGACTGCTGCTGCCACTGCTAAAAGGAGACAGAGGAAAGAAAGGAGTTGATAGCTGCAGTGAGAGCCTGTTTGTTTTGAAATATACAAATTAGGATAATTCATACAGAATTCTTCTTGGTGAAGTGTGAGTTGAAATGGAATATGAATGCCTTATTGGGAAGTAGGAAATAGAGCCATGGAGTGGTTTCTTTGGCAAGGCTAACGTGATCTGTTGAACCCAACAGAATTGGTGTAATTTTTTCTATGAAGGACTGTGATCATGGAAATGAAAGCATTGCTGAAGAAGGCGGGGAGAGAGGCTGCTGAATTCTCTGTAGGTTTGTTTGCAGAGATGAGAAGGAAGCACAGATCTGTTAAAAGAGAGGTTGGGTAGCATGGTGACTGCAAGGCAGGCAGGGGCTGTTGGATGCTTTGATTTTACTATTTGTTTTTCAGATATAGTTCTTGAGGATTAGTGCAGATTAATTGGGTGCTCTGGTGGATTTGGAGAGAGCTGTGCTGCATATCTGACATCAGCAAAGAATAGACTGAGTAATTACTGCTTTCTGGTCTTTCAGCCTGTGTTATTTGTGTGCTGCTTCCCTAGCAAAAGATACTTAGAAATAGTTGTCATACATTAAATGCCAAGGGAAGATGGAATGTGGTTGCAGGTATATCAGAGCAGATTGCAAATGAGGTGCTGCAGTCTGGCACAGGAGCTGTGAGTTGCAGGTAACGTGGATACTTTGGCACCCCTGCTTGGCTTGTCGTTTTCACACTGGAAATCTCCTGTATCCGTGGATGCTGCAGGTGCGGTGAAGCTCTCGGAAATTCCCCTCAGCGTGTCTGCCATCCCTCACATGATGCGCTTATCTGCTTTGATTGGAGAGTTCCCGGGCTGGAGGAGAAGGTGGGGGCTTCGGGGGGCGGGGAGCGGTGTGACCTGGGAGAACAACAGAGGGCTCAAATAGGGCAGCCCGGGCGGGAGGAGGCTCAGCTGCGGCTCGGTGTCCCGGGGGTGCTGCCGGTGCCATATTCCCCCAGGCACAGCAGCTGGGGCTCGGGGACCCTGGTGGCCTCCTCTGCTTGGTCTGGGGCTGGCAAGGAGCAGTCCCCGCTGTACATCTGCGTTTGCCCAGGGGAAGGTCCTGGAATCTCTCTGCTGCAACTGAACTGATACAGAGATTCATTTCTTTTTTTCCCCAAGCCCTTCAAATCTGGCAGTATGTAGCAGAGTCTGGCTCTGGCTGTTCTTTTTGCTGATGCTCTCGGTTTTGGCTCTGAAATACAGAGTAGCTTTTTGATGACCTGTGCCTGTACCAGGTGGCTGGGAAGAGATAGTGCTTCTGAGAAGACCTTGGCCCAGGTGAGGACAAACAGCAAAGTTTTTTTCAGTGGTACAGGTTGCTGCTCCTCTGCGTTCACACATCACTGGTATAATTTTGCTTTTCTCAAGCAGACTCCTGTCTACTTGGATGCGTCCTGAAGTATTGTGTATGTTTGGCTCTGCATGCTTTTAATTTTTTGTTTGTTTTTCTTTAGAAGCTGAGAAAGTGCTGGAATTGGCATATGTGTCAAGCCTGGTAAACAGATGTTGATAAAATGGTCTCCTTTGAGATATCCTAATGAGAGCATGAGCTTAACTAGAAAAGCCATATGAAAATAGTTTGTGTGCCATTTCATCTGTGTGTCTTTATGCAAGAAAATGTCTTAAATTAGTCTTTGCATCAGGTAGTGGGAGTATTTGCACTGCTTTTAAGGGAGTAATACTATCTCTTCCCTGTGGAATTAATGAAGACTGGCACCTTGGAAGAAGCATATGGTACTTAACTGGCCCTGCCCCAGGGAGAGTTAATAAGTTGGTGTGGTGCTGGTGGGATCTGTGAGCTGTACTGGTGCTTTTGTGAGTGGATGTATGGATTGCGTGCTTGGGAGACAGTACCTCCAATGGCACTCCTGTGACCTCAGCTGCTAATGATGATCACAGAGATGCCTGTGGATCCAGCAGGGAGTGAAGATGCATAGAGGCTTAGAGAGGCAGGAAAGGATAACAGCAGGATCAGTCCTTTACATTTTGCCTTTATCTCTCTGGAGAGCTGGGTGATCATTACTGTGGGGAAATGCTGGGTGTTGTTCCTATTGCATGTTTGTGTTTGCTGGGTATGGAAGGGATAAATCTTCAGCTCTGCTGGTGTGGTTGAGTTCATTTGGAAGAATTCTTACTAATGAAGTTTGTACTGCAGAATTGTGGTCCCCATGTGGATAGAGGAATCACAGCTCACATAGACCTTTATCTGGTAGTCCAAATCATGTGAAAAAACTAAATATTCTCTGCTGCATCTTCATTTTAGGTGCTGATTCTTTGAATTGCAGTCTCAGAAAAAAGATGTTCTTTTGGGTTTTGGCTAGAGTGACAGTCTACCAGTTGATTTATTCGGGGTTTGGAGGGACATATTTTTGGTGGGTTTTTCTTTTTTTTAAAGACTTGAAAAAGTTTGTTCTTCTTATTTGTAATGATTTTTTTTGTTTGTTTTGTGTGGATTCCTGTGTATTAGTTTCTTACAGCTTTTTCCATGATGAACTAAAAGCCTCATGTAACCTAATTGCATTTCCAGATGTGGGAAAATCAAAAGTATATGTTTGCAGTAATTCTTTGCTGTACAAACACATGTATTTATTTTGTAAATGCTTTTTGTATTTTAAAACACATGAGGTGAAAGCAGTACTTTACAGGAGTAGCTGTGAATTGGCATGAAATAGGTTACTTCTGAAAAAAAAGGTGAGCTTTATTGCTGGGGATTTTTTTTTTAATGAAGCCTGTGACACTTCAGTTTTCAAAACTGAAGCAATCTGCCAAGAAATACATGCTCTGATTTATATACCTTTGATTTAGTTATGCTCAGTTTGTAAACAGTGCCTGGTAATCTTCCCTGATCTCATCCTGCTTTAATTTCTGATTTACCCTTGAAAAGACACTACTCACTTTAATCTGGAATAACCACCTCCCCTCCCCACAGTGGAACAACTGAATAATAATATTGTGAAAACAAAGACCTAAGTGCAGCTCTCAGATACCTGACACATTAAAAACATCAATTGAATTGATCTGAAATTATGTGGAAAAACATACAGGTATGTTTTCAGGTAATTTTGAATCATCAGATGATTGATTCCGTGAGTGGTTTTCCATGATTCAGGTGCTGAGCAATGTGGCAATACTTTTAAGGCTTTTGAAAACTGGAAAACAGTTTTTGATTCTCACAGGTAGAAATGGCAGAGGAAATTGCATTGCTGTGTTAGCAGTTACATTATTTGATTTTAAGGAATTGGCTCCATCCCACTGTAGTTTAGTGTCAGAATGTTTGCTGGGTGTTTTCATTCTCTTGTTTTTAAGTGGAATTGTTTTCTTTACAGAAGACAATAGTAGTACAAGATACGAGACTTTTTTTTCTAGTTGTATGAAACTACATTAGCCTTTTTGTGGGTTTCCTTTTTGAATTATTTAATTTTCACAGAACCTTTTAGGTTGGGAAAGATCTCTCAGATCATTAAATCCAACCTAGGACACAACACCACCATGGCACTGAGTGCAACGTTGAGGCTCTCCTTAAACACCTCCAGGGGTGGTGACTCCACCATGCCCCTATAGGGCAGCCTATTGCAGTGTCTAATCAGCCCTTCTGTGCCTAAACCTCCCCTGGTACAGCCTGAGACCATGTCCTCTTGTCCTGCCACTGGTTTCCTGGGAGAAGTGGCCAACCCTCACCTGGCTACAGCCTCCTTTCAGGGAGTTGTATTCCCTTAATATAAAAGGATGCATCTAAAAGAATAGTCCATACCTTTAACAGCATTTAAATGCTCATGAAGACCGTCATGAATAATTTGAAATTTTAACCAAAACTTGCATCTTGAAGGTATTGCTTTGTCTGGCTCCTTTAAAAGATCTGTGGAAGTATTTCTTCAAAGCATCACTGGAAGTAATGATCAGAGCAAGGTGTCAGTTTTGTGCTTGTTTTTTTAAAGAGCTATAAAACTATATACCTAAAAAGTTTTAAAATTGTGGACCTATTTTTTTCAGGTAAGCTACATCTCCTCCTTAAAAAGTGATTGTTAATTTAAATTATAACCACTTTTCTGGTAATATTTCTTGATTTCATAAACTATTACCTAAAATCTTTCAGTTACTGAAAAGCCAATTTATAGTTTCAATTAAAAAGAGCTTCTGTATACATGCATAACACATTAATTACACAAATAAATTTCTGGCTGCTTTTCTTCTTGTAGAAGTTGATGAAAAGATAATGCTTCTCAGTTAATTTTAAATCATTTAAAGCAAGTCTTATTTAAACATCACTGAAAGTGGATTAATCCTTTTCTTTCTTCCATCTCTTCCTGCTATCATCACATCTTGGGTTTTAGAAACTAAAGAATGTTGTCTAAAGGGCTTTGGCAGGGAATGTTTTGCTTATCTCAGTGGTCTTCAGTCCAGCTGGTAATTAGCACTTCTCTTAGTGACTGAAGCATAATTTTAACAAGATTTGGCTCTTCCTTTTCAGCACTGTCTATTGACAGAGCGTGGGTGTTGCAAGCAAGTAACCGGAGTTCATTTGAGCCTTGCATCTCAAAATTCAATTCAAAATCATCGTGCCTCATCTAAGGGGCCTTTTGGATGGTTGTTGAAATTTATCTATTCTCTCTTACTGTAATACTGTTGACTGGGTTTGTGCATCTGCAGTTTTATCAGGGATGATTCATAGGCCAAAATGGTGTTTGTCCACTTAATGGTTCATTCCTTCCCCCTTTCAAAAGGAAAATAATGGAAAAAAGCCATTCTATCTGATAGATAATAGCTTCTCTTTTATTGTTTGGCAGTGTGTGTTTTATTTTTTTTTTTTTAATCTTGAAATTTGACCTGATGAAAGAAAGGTAACGAGAATCCAAACAGTGTCAGGACTTGGCAGGGGAATATGCCATGTATGAGAAATAAAACTGACCTGAGTACAGCACACTGCAAGTGCACAAACCCTTCAGTCCTTCAGAGCTGGAGATTGATTAAATCAGTCTGTAGTTTTTGCAGGTGAAATAGTTAATTTGGCTTCAGAACTTTATTTGTTCCCTATGGGCTACACATCCAATGGGGCTCCATCTATCCCTTCCAAAACAAAGTGTATGTCTACAAAGCTGGCCCAAGCCTTCTTGTTTGTAAGATCAGATGTCAAAAGATTTCACTTTGTCAGGATGGAGAGATACTGCTGGAATGCTAGAGGATCACGCTGAGCCTGATATAATTTCAAAACTAATTTTTAGCTCAGTTTCAGGAGAACATGGAGCTGCTGTTAGGACACATTTGATCCTGTAGGAGCAATGGTAATATTCCTGGGTTAGAACAGGTAACCCTTTGTGACACAGGAGGAGAGGGGCCCAGCCTGAAAGCTCTTTATTTGTTACTTGGTATTGTTTTGGTAATTCCACCACCTAGTCCCCTTTCCCTCTCCCCATGTCTTTTGGGCATGGGCAGAGCTGGTTGTAGTGCCCTTTAAAAATCAGATTTATTTGTTCTAAAGCTCGACTTGGGTTAAATACAATAAGACACAAACCCTCACCCACAGTGTTCTGATTAGGTATTTTTTCAATATCTACCTTAAATGTCACGATAATGCCTGACATGAAGGCTCATTGTGAACCACGAGATCCAGAGCAGCTTTCAGCAGTGCACATCAGAACAAGTGCATAGTTCTAGCCTTGAAAGTATGAACTGAAGTACAGCACAATGTAAATGTCAATTCAGGAATGTTAGGTAGGTTTCGTATGATCCCTTAAGGATTCTTTGTTCATGGCCTAAATTGCAAGGTTTCTGGGGCAGGGACTATCCTTGCATTATTTATTTTATGGCATTTATTACATTGCAGTCTTTATTATTTTTTATTCAACCTGGTTGGTGCCCATTTGCTGATACTCAGATGAGAGAATACACTGCAACACAGCATTTTTAATTAGAATATATATACAAAACTGATTTATGCAGATTAAAAAGAAATGGCATCCATGTTCTTCAGTTCAACATGCTGAAGTATCTAAAGGTATAAAGCAGCTTTCAGACAATTTCATCTCTTTGTACTCCAATTGTTGAGACCTTTTTTAGCGTGGTGAGATGACTTCCCCAAAGCCTGCAGCCCATGTGTGTTAGCAATGGGGATCCTGGTGAATTACTTCTTGACCTTGACTTGGAGATCAGAATGTAGCAAATCAGGAACGTGGACATGCTCTACCCGGACAAACTCCCAGGGGTGCAGGTTAATGTATGGAGCAAGGCATTGCTTACACTGCTCCCACTGATGTGCCATGCAGTCTTAGAGGCCATTATCTTTAATACCTTTGTTATGCAATAGATCCAGTTTTGATTTTTAGCCCAGAAAGAGCAAAGTTTCAGTTTTAGAAGCACAGTCTGTTACAGGATATTTGTCAAGCAGTCTTTTTGCTTATGGACATTGACAGCAGTCTTGCAGCAGAAATGAAAATGTGTTTCTTGGTGTTGTTTCTAAGTTTGAGGATTCCCTATTTAAATCTTTTAAGTCAGAACATATCTCAGGAACACCTTTTTCTTCTTTTTTTTTCTTCCTTTGGCAATGGTATGGACACAGTCTGAATCAGCAAAGCTGGCTTAAAGGGACACTCAAGTCAAAACCGTATGTACATATAAAAAGGAATTTTCTTTTGCAAAGAATCAAAGTAGCTGCGGACATCAGGCCTAACGTTGAATGTTTTAAAACTAATTTATATGGGTCGTGTAATTTCTGTTTCCTCCCTCTTTCTTTGTGTTCTGTGAAAGGCACCAAACAGCAAACCCTGAACAAGCTCAACTGCACAGTTGGATGAGAAAATAAATAAAGAGGCTGGGCAGAAATTGCAATCTTACAAAGCAAAGACCTAGAAAGATGTTTCAGCTATGCTAAAAATTATTTACACTTTGCAGTCTTGAAGCTCTCAGTGATCTAATAGTGCTTCTGGAATCTCTTTTTTAGGCGTTGTACATATTTGTTAAAAATGCTCCTTCACCCAAAGAATTTATTCCACTCGAATAGGAGGAGCCAAAAGCTGAACACAGTTTTTTGGTATATAAGCAACAGAAAAGAAGTGTGAAACATTTCCAGCTACATGTGGTTAAGATCAGCCTAAAAAATCAAGCTGCATGTTTTAATAATTTTTGATCAAGTGGGACTTCAAAGATTTTGACTTCCCTTTAAAGTGTAAATTTTTGCATTGGACAGTGTAGCACAAACCAGCGCTGGCTGCCATCAGATGAGATTTGCTTCAGTGCAGCCAGCAGCATCAGGCCCAGGATGTTTGTACAATGAGGCTTTGTAAACCTCCACTGCAGAGCTGCAATGCTTTGATCTGTTTACTGGACAAATCAAAATTAAACTGATGTCTCCCTTTTTTTTTTTTTTTTTTTCTTAGGAGAAACTAGCACTCAGGAAATCTGGCTGGCCATATCAGATTTTGCCCCAAGAAATTGCATTAGTTTAAAAAAGAGGCATTGTACTCACAGCTTAATGTTTAAACTCAGTGTCAAAACGTTGGGGCAGAATAATGCACACCGATAATGCAAATGGTTTTCTTGGGTGGGTTTCAACTCCTGTGCTAGTATCTGGGAGAATATGTTTACTTTCTTGCATTGAAATACCACGCTATTTCCATCACGGTAATGCCACTTTCAGCTAGCTGGTTGCAGCCAGGTTCTGAGATAAGAAATCAAAATTGTTTTGAAGTGTATCTCTGTTTATTACAGTGTAACTTTTCTTTTATACTTCATATTATCCAGTGACTAAACATGTTTACTTTAAACCGGCTATGTGTTCCAGGTGGGTAGAAGCAAAACAAAAGTGCATTTGAGCCAGTTGTAATTAAATTTCAGCTCTGTACATTTTGTCAAGACAAGAAAAGCTGCTGGCATTTAAACCTTGCAATGCATTATGGAGTGACTACCAGTCAAATCCTACTATGGAATTAAAACAAATTGGAAAGCAGAGTGAGAAAGGGGAAGAGAGGTTTGTGTGAATTAAATGACTATGGCCTGTGGTTTGCCAGGCTCTCTTGCTTTTGTCGATGATGTCTGGTTATGTAAACTTCTTCCCACCACTTTCTTCTTGAACTTGCAGCAAAGCAGTTTTGTGTGGTGTAACATCTGCTGGCATAAAAGTGGTTGTAAATAAAAAAATCTTTACTGTGCAGCCCAGTAGGAAGGAAAGAGAGTGTGGAAAGGAGCATTCTCTAGAAACACAGATGGCTTTAGATATTAATAATGTTTTGTGAAATAATTTTAAAAATATGATTGCCAAAAGAAGGGGATTGTATGAAGAAGCTGAGTGCATCTATTTGGTACATTTGGAAGAATTTGCTGTTAAACTTTCCTGGAGGAGCATGCCCAATGTGATCAGCCATGTACTCTCCCAAGAGTGATGGGACCAAGAGGTTTCCATAGAATGACGGACCCATTCTGTGTTATTTTGCACTGTGCAAAATAATCTTGTATTATAGTATGGTATGTAATTATCTCAGTAAATATGCAGGGAGAAAAATAATGCTGCTTAATCCCTTTCTCTTGCTGTTGAGGAGGATTGGGATAATAAAAGTGTAGATCACAACATGCTACGTTAGAGCTGCTGGCCTACATTTCAGAGCGAGATTGGCAAGGAGCAGGCTCCCAGTTTCTGGAACACGGAGTACATCCCAAAAAGAATGATTAGGCTGTGGTAGGATTTATGTGATGATGCTGAGCTTTCCCTGGAGACATTAGATTTTATCTTAGCGATATGAAGTGCTGGCAGCTGCTGGCTTGCTGGCCTGAAAGGAGTATCCATCCTCTTCCCATCTTTTCACCTGCTGCATGTTCCCAGTGCCTGCATTAGGTGTTCGGTTTCCGTTTTGGAGTCTAGGATTGCTCTTTCCTTTCTGTTCTCTTTGAATTATGGTGAGACACCCTTAAACTTTACTCTTGGTGGGAGTGCAGGTTTTCATGATAATAATTCATTTCATTGGCCCAAGCAGAGTAAAAGCATTTACCCATAATTGACCTGGATTCCTTGTAATGCTGTAAATGAAGTCCTTGGATTGTTAATACTTTCATCAGCAGTGAGTAATTTCATAGATTGAAAGCCTCTTAAACTGCAGCATGATGATTTTGGTTCCAGAGAATTATTATAGGTGACTAAAAATTGAGTACTTTTTCTTCCCCCCCCCCCCCCCGAAAAAAGAGGAAAAAAATAATAACATTCCTAAACCATAGGTAAAATTCCCTGCAGGAGCTGCAGGATAGTATATAATTACATCCAAGACATACTGAAATTCTCGGAGTCAAATTGCAGATTGCGTTTCTTAGTTCTATTACATTTGCATACTGATAAGAGTTTGTAGTAACTGTTCTATACTGCACAAATGCTGCTGTTGTTTATTGCTTGGCTTAAATTATGTGGGGTTTATCTATAAATATAACTCATTCTCTGTACAAAAAGGTCTAAAAGATTCTATTATCTAGAAATTGTTTTGGAGGGTGCACTTTATTATCAATTGATATGCTTTTCATGAAAGAGAATCTCTGGGCTCCAAGTACTTGACATCTCTGTGAAAACAGTCTGCCTGTTTCAGGAGTGCAGTGTCCTGAATCTTGCTCAGCAAACATCAAGGAGTGATTTTACCTTTCAATTTAGTTATATGCACATTGATCCGCAGTCAAGAACTTCCTTGACTCATGACTTCATGGCTGGAGGCAGATTAGGACTTAAGGGTCAGTTGTATGTGGTATTATTAGCAGGAGGCTGTATGCTCTCTTTGATTAATAAGTTTCTGACTTAGTGAAGCTGAATGCAACAGCCCTTGAGAGAATTCTGTGGTTTATGAAAGTGATTTCCATTGTGGTATTCCTATGACCATTAATTGTGTTTAACTGTGTGTGGTTACCTGCTTTTTTTGTCTGTTTTGGGAGTCATACTGCCAAGGTTTTCTTTACTTGGGATAAACAGCCATCTGTGCCTGTAGTCAGTGCCATCCAGGTCAGAGTCAGTGCAGAAAAGGTGCAGAGCTATCTGGTAGCTGAAGATGCTGCTGATCCTGTGAGTGAGTACATGAAATGTTCCAGAAAGACATGCCAGAGGCTCAAATTATGTAATGCCTCGAGCAGGAAGCCACCGAATTATGTGTGGAGTGTGTCAGCAGCAACAGACTGATGTCCCTGGCAAGGCTCCACTCCAGGAAGGAGCTGGGGTTTCTCAGAAGCCTCACATGAGAGCGAGAGATGTGGCAGTGAGGCCCTGGCTGGAACAGCCTGGCCCCTGGAAGGCAGGAGCTGCTGGGAGGCAGGGTGCTGACACCACATCACTCAGTGTGGTTTCCTGTCCCCAAGTGCGAGAATGACAGGGAATTTTTCAGGTTTTCCTTTTGCCTTTGCGTGTTTGTGGCTCTTCTGTTGTTTTGGGTTTTTTTTTCCATACTCCTAGATCCTGAAAAAAAACTTAAAAAGAAAGGATCTTTTTAGAAACTACACATCCAGACTAGGGATATACAGGCAATTCATGTCTGAAAAATGTTAACAGTTGTGTGTCTAAAATTACCTAATGAACTATGGTTGAAGTTCCTTTTTGGCACAAAATGAGTGAAGGTTTGGTAGGTAATGATCATTTCAGTATATTGACAGACTAAAATTGTCATGTTTAAATTAAGACTCTAATGGTGTCCAATTTTCTAAATTGGGTGCTTGTACTTCGCTTTTAATTAGAAGGAGGCAAAAGGTCCTTATTGGAATTCTAAAGTTATACTCTGGGTAACTCAAGGAGGTGATTATCTGTAACCAAGTATCCATCAATGGGAAAGTCACAGACTTGCAGAAGTGTGTTGCTGTCAGGTCATTCTCTCTGAGCATTTCAGATTGATAGGTGACAAAGAAACTTGAATGTTAGATCCCTGTGGATGAAAACTTGTTTTCTTCTTGAAAATAAAAATAAAATTTAAAAAAGCTCCACTGACAAGCCCAGAGTCTTGATGAAGGTTGTCCATCCTTTTGCAGGATCATTATGATTTAGCTGGGTCTTTTGCAAAAGTAAGTGCTCTCCTGGTAGGTTAATAGGGGGTTAAGTCATGAAGAGAGAGGAAACCCATGGGGTATATTTAAGGTGACAGTAAAGGTCAGGTGACACTTGAAGAAACACTTCATGCTTTACTGAATAGTAGTGAAGAAATGTGTGTTGTGGCCAGAATGAACACTGGGTGCATCAGAATTTGATGTCTCCACACCTGCCTTGGTGTTCAGGTGCAGCTGAAATCTTGTGATACCTGGCCAGGTGTCCAGGAAGTGAGGAACATCAAATTAAAGATCCTTTACAAAATAAAGCAGGCATCAAGGTACTTAAGACCAGTTTATTCACTTAAAAAAAAAATTATTTTTCTTTAAAACATGAGAAAAATGAAAATTGTAGGGTTTTTTTATTTTAGCATTTACACCCAGTTGTGGAATGAAGGACAGACCTGAGGCTGCAGCTGCTGTCCATTCCCCCATCAGTTGTTCTGTTACTGTGAATTACAAGCTGCTCAGTGTTTCTGTAACTGAGGCTTCACTCTGGCTCTAAGCATTTCCCTCAAAGAATTTACAGTCTCACTGAAAGGGCCACTGGAGATTTTGGACACAAATAAGCTTCTGAAGAAATACTTAACTGGTGAAAAGAGAGAGAGAGATTTTTTGGTATTTGCATGACTAGAAAGAAACTGATTTTCTTCATTAAATTTATGAGATTGTACTCATGTGTTTACATGGAACATGAGAAATTTCAGGGCCCAGTGGCCATTCTGCCCAGAAAGCTGTAGATGATTAAAACCAGTTGGGAAGCAGGTTCTGTTTCTGTTATGTGCATTAGGCATGGTGGGATGCTTCTGATTCCAGTGGAGCTGGGCTGGATTCGGTGCTGATGTAACCGTGTTGAAATCTGACCGCAATCTGCAAGACAACAAAAATGTCTGAGGTGTATCTTCTATTGCAGACTAACAAAGTAGTTCATATGCTTGAAAAGATTCTTGTCATGTCTTTGTTTTCCCAGCACAGACTGGGAGTTTATTTTAGCATTAAGTTGGCTCTAGCTGACCCAGAAGTAAGTGTAAGGATGCTTTTGTATGAAGCTGACAAGTCCTGGAGACCCAGTGATGTCTTGTCATGTAATTATGGGCTGCTGAGGTCAGTCTGAAAGTGCACCAGCAAAATGAGAGAGTTTGAGGCATTAAAAAAAAATTTAAAAAAATAATGGAAATCACTGTGTAGTCTCTTACCAGAAGAGCATGCTGTCAATATTTAATGAGAACAAAGTATGTAGCCATCATCCTCTCAGCATTGCTATTTATGATTTGGAACAACTTCTGTTTTAATAGACATTTTTGGCAACTTTGGGCGGATTAGACAGAAGAGGAAACTATTTTCTTTAACTGCCCTCACTGCTGTAATTGTGATTGCTGTGGTTCTCAGTCCCTCTGGTCTCGTACTCAGGGTGTTTTATGCACTGTGAGTTCTCAAAGCAAATGCTAGACCCACAACATGCTCTGGCTTCCCTTGGCTGAGACACTTGTTTTCTGCAATCTGTTTCTAATATTGAGATTTTTTTCGTTCTTTTTTTTTTTTTCTTTCTTCTTCTCATAAAACTTAAACCTCATAAAACTGAAAAGTAGCAGGTTAAATTTAATTCTGCGTATGCACCTAGTGCATATTGAGATGTTCTCAACTTCAGGCTTCAATTTATTTTTTCTATAAAGGAAGAAAGAGGAAGCTTGATGGAAGAGAGAAAAATACAGCTTCTGATCTAATGTGCAGGAGCTCTTGATAGAAATTCATTTGAAAAAGCAACAGTCAATTTCATATTATTTTCAATAATGCTTGAAGACATTTGTTGGGTTTTTTTAAAATAAAATACTGTCTCTTACAAAACACGGATTTCTAATCTGAATTCAGATTTGACTTCATTTTTGAGCACTCTTTTGTCATTTTCATTCCTGTTTCTGTAAACCTGCTGCTTTGCTTGCTGAGAGACTTTTGTGCTCATGGAAATCAATTGGGTCTGTGCATTTTAAAAAAAGAGGGGTAAACAGTAACACCCCCAAAGCAGCCCTGCCCACTTGTGCTGCTCAGAGGTACAGAAGTGTTGGATACCCCTGTGCTGCTCCTTCCCCTCCAAAGGTGGGGAAAGACAGAAGAAGTGGATGCTTTCATCCTTCCAAAGTGTTGGCAAAAGCAATGGAGCAAATATGTTTTAGCACTAATAACAATGGCATCATTTACTTTTTACCCAAAGCTGGGATGATAACGAGACCTGATTATATATCTCAAAATATTTTATTTTCCCTGCTCCTGACACACTGCTCCATCCTTGGTCTCCATTGTGTTGCTTTCCAGTTTTAAATGCTTGGAAGAATGGGTACCATGTGTTCATTTCACCTGAAGCTATGATGCTTCTGCTTAAATAACAGGAATCTCAAAATAAAATGAACTTCAAACAAAAACCCACTGAGCACACAAGATTTATTTGCTATAGTGTAAATATTCTGATCCATAAGGAGAAATTATTTCTGGGGGAAAAAGAAGGTCTTGAAGTAGTTTGCTGTGATTTTATTAGGTAATTAAATATGAATATGCACAATTAAGCCTTTTTTTTTTTTTTTAGGGAAAGGAAGACATTCTCTACAATGTGAATTTCTATGGAGTAATCTCTGATTTTCAAAAGGTATGCATTTTCTGTTCTTTGAACATTTTAATTCTGTTTTTTTACCAGGTTATTTACTTCAGGTTTAAAATATGGTTTACTGTTGCAATGCTGCACTGTCCGTATTAGTAGAATGAAAAATGTGTTCTGAAAAAGCAGAAGTTGGGGTTCATTAGAGGAGTGAAATTATTAGAAATTTAGGTCATAACTGCAAATTCAGAGGGTGCTGTGCTCTCCTGAAACCAGATATCCTGACATTAAGGAAGCATGTGTGTGTGAGGTTGATCAGACACAGACAGATGAGGATATTCAAAGTTCTCAGAGCCCTTATCCTTTTGAAGTCTAACATTCTGGGAAGTGTGGATGAGTAGAACTTGTGTGTCCCCCAATCAGGCCCAATAAACTCCCGTGATAACCATTCCTAAAACAGCTGCAAAGGCAACTTAAGTGCTGGAGTTTTATGTGGTTCCAGCAGATTCTTCTCACCTTGAATTTGTGGAGAACAAGTTTTTACTTTTTTTGAGTACTCAGAGATGGGTCACTTGCACACCAATTTATATTCTCTTCCTAGTCTGAGTGAAGTTTTATCCATCCTGCTGGCACAAAGGATTCTTACCCTATTGGCTTCTGCTGTCTGAAAACTACTTTTCCTTCAGAAGCACCAAGCTGGCACAAAATCCTAATTGCTTTAGCAATCCAGGCCTTGAGCAGGCTCAAAAGGTTGTTGTGGCAAATGTTAGTTTCTGGCTAATCCTGACTGAGACCTCAAGCTTAGCTTAGGTGAATTCTTTGATTCCTGTCCTACTGCACAGGAGCAGAGCAGGGCACAGACCTCATGCATGACTCTTCCTACTGAAATTTTTGGAAGTGATAATGATGAGATGGTGTATTTGCTTTTTGTTGTTCATCTAAAACCATACCTAAATTTGCCTGAGAATTCTGCGATGTCATCTGCAATGAAATCATGTGAGAAATCTCAGATGAGGATTCCAATTGCTGATGGATCTGCTTTAAAGGGATCTTTAGTAGGAAAATTTCAGTGCAGAAAAAGTCATTGACACCAAAGGATATGGCTGTGGTGTTGATCTAGAATTGTAGAATTAGAAGTAATGGTCCAATGGTTGTAGGCAGTGCTTTACCTATCCTACCTTGGCATTAGTCATTAAAACACACTTGTTTTCCTTGTTTTTCACTCCTGGATTGCTTGTTTATCCATGTAGTGTATGCCACAAGCATTTGGGAATCTGTTGCACTGTGACCTGGTGTTCTGTCACAGTTGGTTTGTTTATTTGTAACTGACAAAAATAATTCTTCTGTGGGCACAAGTACAGTTTAAAATAATTTAAAAAGAAGAAAATAAGCCTACGTTGGCCAGAAATAGCTTTCTTGGAAAGTAGAAACTTCTGTAAATATCTTCTTAGAGCAATGGTCTGAAAATACAGATAGGGCTGACTTTTTATCCAGGTGCAACAATAGAAATCTTACTAGTAAGAGACTTAGAATGAATTCCCATTAATGGCAGAACTGTTGGTTCATTTGTTAAAACTGATAAAGGAATGGGAGATGAATGAGTTTACCTAGAGTGTCTATTACATTTGATGCTTTCAGAATAAGAGTTAATAATAGACAGAAAAGCCACTTTGGAATTAGTGAAGGAAGTTAGGGATGTTGCTTTCTATTTTCCACTGGAACCCTTTTTTACCCATTTAACCATAGCATGCAGAAGGATGTGCCATAGGCTTTACACACCACCCTGAAAGTCAAAGACCTCAAAAACTTTGTGAACAAAGGAATAGTCAATTCCAGAATTTCTGAATTTTTGAATTAAGTAAATATGAGGAGAACTTGGCTCAATAACATAATAAAAGTAGCCCCAGGCAGTCACAATTTGTACAGCCAGTTTTAGGGTCTGTGAACAGCATGCTGCAGTTAATACTGGTTGCATTGAAGATGACTGGGAGAGGTTTTCTGGGTAGAAGCCTGTTAAAATATCATATTGTTAAAGATTAAGTGAGGCCATTCTGTGCTATCCTGTGTCTCATTACAGTGTGATTCCAGGCAGTGTTTCTTCAGGAGATGAGGTCAGCCAGTGCGTCCTTAAAGGTTTATTCTGTTTACACAGTGGTGGGTGGGAGGACAGGGGTGTGCAAATGGGAGATGGTGCCTTTATCATAACACATCATTTACCTGTAATCATGTTCCCCTTAGGAGAGCATTAGTCATGTTATTGAATAATCAGGAGCTGCAGGAACTTTGACCCCTCTCCTACTCTGAAAGAGATTGAGCCGAAGATAAGGCTAGCCAAAGAAAATCCTTTAAATAAACTATGGTTTCCAACACCGTTTAAAGGAGGGAGGGCTGAATCCCCGTTCAAGTTTGTAGTGTAAGACTGGGCATGATGTTCACTGGGCATTCCTGATTGGAATAATAATTAAAACAATGTACTGCTCATCACAGTTAGCTCATTGATTTTATTCATCAACACGTCGTAGTTGATTTTTATGGAAGTGAAATAAGATCCCTGTGGTATATTTACAGAATTGCAGGGTTTTTTTGTAAAGGACAGAGCCTGAATATTTGGCATGTGCATTTTTGGTCAAATTACCTGTGCCCCTGTGGGAACTTGTGTGTCACTGTATCTCTGAGTTGGAGAGCTAAGAGCAGCATTCCTTGGCCAAACCTTGATGAAGTTCTCTCTGTGTAATCTGCCTGCTACAATCACAGAAATATTTTGCACTTGTTTTTCTTGTGCCAGTGTGGAACTCTCACACCTGCTGAGCATAATTTAGGATGAGTTTTAGTCCCAAAGTATTTGCTGCCTGCCCATTATAAGGGGCATGGTAACCGGTCCCAAAATGGAAGTGGCACTTTGTAGGGAGGAATAAAGAAAAGTTGCCCTTCTTGTTAGAGATCAAGGCCATTTGCTCAGATTGCTGTTGTCAAAATAAAGAGGTTTCCACTCCTAGCTTTAGGCTGTGTCTCCACTGGATATCTTCTTACTGTCCCTGATAAACACAGCAATTAACGTATTTTGTGAGGGTATTTTCTCACTGGGCTGGATTTTCTATCCATTTTAGCCATGAATCCCTTGTTCTCTTAATCAAGTCCATTGAATCCTACAGCCTATCTGACCCTTTATCCATGTTATCTGTGTCTTCTGGAAATTGAGTTCTTTTAGTCTGAGAACTTATCTGCTGTTCATAAGCAACATGCATAGCTTACTTAGGTGGGGTATACACGGAGTTTCCCTTCAGATGGCCAATGTTTTCTTTATAATAAAGTTCTCTTATTCTTAGCACATTTCTAGGTCAGGAATGCTTAAAATATCTTCGGTCATTAAAACTTGGAGTCAACAGTATAAAACAAAAATAGAGAGGCAAAAGAAAAATAAATGAAGCTTACTGCATTCAGATGAAGTATTGTTTTCCAAATATTCCCTGCTGCTTGTGATCATGTTGTTGTCTTTGTGCTTTCCTTTGGAAGACTGTTCTGTTTAATTACAGCTAAATCCAGCATTGTGCAGACCTTTATGGTGAGAGAGGTGAGCATGGACAGGGCAGAAAATGCATGTAGTGGCAAAGGTCTCAGCCTGAGAAAGGTTGTTGGTTCAGAGAGGAGGCAGAGCTCTGGGAGCTAAAAAACAAACGATAACAAAAGCATACTGATAATTTATGGCAGTTGTTACTGTCTTGGTTGTCAGGTTCTCTGCAGTTGCATGTACATTTAAACTGATAAAGAAAATAGAGGCTGGGAGTGAGACTGGAGACTAATTTCTTATCCCTGTTCACACCAATAGCCTGTGTTAGGAGTGAGGCAGGGACTGAGCTGGCCCAAAAGCAGACCTGATAAATAACATTCTAAAAGGTCATTTCTGATCTGGAGAAGAGAAGGCTCCAGGGAAATCTTATTGCCACCTTTCAATATTTAAGAGGGTGTTAAAGAAAGATGAGGACAAACTTTTTAGTAGACTCTTTTGTGACAGGACAAGGGGTAATGGCTTTGAACTGAAACTGGTTATATTTAGGCTAGATATAAGGAAGAATTTTTTTTACAGTGAGGGTATTGAAAAACTGGAACAGGTTTCACAGTTAAATTGTGGGTGCCCCATCCCTGGAAACATTCAAGGTTAGGCTGGATTGGTCTCTGAGCAACCTGGTCACATTGAAGATGTCCCTGATCATTGCAGGAGCTGTTGGACTAGATGACCTTTAAAGGCTCCTTCCAACCAAAAGTATTCCATAATTCTGTGATTTTTTTTTTATCTGAGTTTTCATTTTTTCTGCCAGAGCAGACATTAGTGGTGAAAGAATGAGTGACTGGTGGACTTCTGGAGAGGACTCCAAAGTTTATCAGACTGCTGCCTTAAATTGGTCTGTGGTAGGTCTGTCTTAAACCACGCCTGAATCATCAGACATTCTAATGCAGAAAAAGGGAGGAAACAAATCTTGGCTCCTGTAAATTTTAGTTGTTTATGATAAGAGTTGTCTTAGGCTGAGAAAGGTTGTTTTCTTTGTCTGTGTATTTCTTTAAGTGACTAGCTTGTAAAACTGTCCCCTGAAAGATTTATCTGCCATTCCCTTGGAAGGAAAGACTATTTGCTGTTTTTTGAAAAGGTTATGTAAAGAACTAAGTCATGGTGTTGTTTTATTCAAAGTTTCTGTTTTATCAATGCCTGAAGTTAAACCTTCTTTTAAAATGTGTGAAGACCTAGGTTTGTATCCAAAAATGCAGAGTGCGGGAAGAATGGGTCAGAAAATGAGAGGCACAAAATGGCACCTTGTACTGTTTGGCCTCAAGAAACCCTGAAGGAAGTGAAGTTCTCGCAAACCATTTTGTTCTGTGCAGGCTTAGCTCTCTAAAACATGTTGGGGTTCTTTATGGCTTCCCCTCTCCCCCTTCTTTTCTTTTTTTCTGGTTGTTTTGTTAGTGGATTGAATTGGATCCAGGAGCAAACCAGAGCACAAGAGTCTGCTGTAATTATCCAGCATGAGTGTGTGTCTGGAGATGGAGAGAGTAGAATAGAAGGGAGTGGAGGAAGGAAACTCTTCCCTTTCTTGTTTCTCAGCCTACACGAAGTTGGCATGACTCAGTGCCCAAGCTGGAGGGCAGTGGTGGCAGAGATGGTGAGTGACATTCCCATGTTCCCGAGGGATCCCTCTGCAGATAGATGAGTGGGATTTTTGCCACTGACTTCAACCGAGGCCAATTATGAGAGAAATGGAGAGGGAAAGAATAAGCAGAATGAGCTGAAAAGTATGGGGAGAGCTGCGAGATGAGGGAAGCAAGGTAGCAAAAGTGGGAAATGTAATAATAAAACTGTCAGATACCGGAAATACTTACGTGGTGGGGAAGAAAGCAAGAGGTCATGTGCACAGTTGAGTTTGGGCAAAATGTTGAATTCATTTCTGACTCTCTTCTCCTGTTGAAACTATCTGCCAAGACCTGCTATTGATACAGCGAGATTACTGGCCTGTTGGATGCTCTCTGTTAAACTGATATGTCTTCTTATGTCACATTAATAGTGCATTCATCTTTAGCCCTTATTGTTTTCTGGTGAAGCCAAAAAGGAAAATTACTAAATTATTGCCAAAAAATGCATTGTATTAAGAAAGATTTTTTTTTTTTTCCTTCTGGCATCTTGAACTACTCTAAACCCTAAAATTGTAGAAAATTTCAGAGGGATGTTTGCTCTAACTGCTTTTGTGGTCTGATATGGAGGAGCAATGTTTGGTTGAGTGTAAAAAAAAATAAAATATCTGTAAACTGATGCTAATCGAAGGCAAAACTCCACAGTATCTTACGGCTTTTCCAGAGCTTGCTTTTGTTCTACTGTTCATATCTTATCTGTTGTAATTATGTTCTTAAAATGAGTATTGCAGTAGAGAACAGGGAGTGTGTGTGTGTGTGTGTGTGATGGAGTCTGCCCTACTGCAGCTGTTTACCCAAACAAGTCCCTTTTGATCACAATACCTGTGAAAACTGCAGTCTGAGAAGGTGGCATGTGCTGTTCCACATCAGAATGATTTCTTGGAGGTAATGGAAATACCTGTGGCAAATCGAATTTACATTCAAAACTTCATTTGTAATCATTGCTATTATGATTTCCTCTTTCTCTGTGCACATACTTTGGATCTACTAAGTGTAAATTTTCCAAACTCGACAGGTTGCATAAGCCAGAAAAGTAGGAAATAACTCTCAAAAGGACTGCTGCCAGATCTCTGAAGCATGTATTGAGTTGTTTGATCTGAAACACAATGTGTAAAAGTTGCTGTGCCAAGTTTTGAAAGGTACAGTATGTGGAGTGATGAGACTGCTGTCTAGTTATTTTCTGTACCCAAAGGGGAAAGACAGACAAAGAGGGAATGTTGTTTATTGCTTATTGACGCACATGCCACTTTTCAGTTGTTTATATTTGAGCTGTTGTTTCTTCTTCTCAAAACTAATAAGACTTGTTAAACATCACAATGAAAAGCAGCAAGTAAATCTACTTAGATTTCATAACTGCACCTTTTGCTCTTTGATCTGTACCAGACTGAAAATTTGGATCGTAAACAAGATCACTATGAGGTCTTTTGTAGTCTGGGTTAGCAGTTGGAAGGACATCTCTGGAGCTACTGTAGATGCTACAAGTATTTCTTGTGTTGATGGTATAAACTGCTTTTTCGAGATCTGCAGCCCTTATCTTGGGCATTTGTACAGTTGGAAGACTTTGCCCATTTATGCTGGGTTTGCAGTGGGTGTTTTTATAAAGGACCTGATGATCAGATTCCTCCCTTACAAAGGAAGCAGCGCTTCACTCACCTCATTAAATCAGATGGGCAGACGGTTATCCAGGTCCTAGTTGTGAACATTTGGTCACACAAGCCCGTCTGCAAGTCATCTGGGTCCGTCTGCCTGAAAATTAGTTGGATTCTTTTTTTTTTTTTCAGTACAGGCCTTTATGGCCTGCTTTTGTGTCAAGGCATTTGTTTTTAAGGATGTAGTAAGCAACTAGCTAGATATTCTGAAAAATCTAAAAAATAAACTTCGTGGTTTTAAATTCTTTTTCTTCAGGCCCTTTTCTACATATCTTAATTGAACAATTTGTTGCCTGGATTCTATAGAATATTTTTTTTTCTCTTTAAGTTGTGTTTAAACAGAGTTGGTGAACTGAGAAGTTTACCCTTTTAAAATGTTAAGCAGTTTGAGGCAGTTTCCAAGTGCATGTTTTGAAGGAAATCAAAGGCTTTCCCCTGTTCATCACTGATATATCAGCATGGAGGCTCTTCTGTTGTCACATACAATTTGGAAAGAGATTTTTCATTATCAAGACTTCTCTTTTCAGTGTTAATTTGCGCTGAATTTGCTGTGAAGGTGAGGCTGTGCTGGTGGGAGGGCAGTTGTTGCGCCTTCTGCCCAGTCAGTGTGTTCAGCAGTTTTGGCTTGGCTGTGCTTTCCCTGTCCCTCCTTCTCCTGGCAGTGCACATGAGCTGGCAGCAGGTGACACAGGACAGCAGGTGACATGAGAGCAGGAAATGATGCCATGGAAGCCACTACCTGTTGCATTTGTGGCTGCAGCAGAAGGTGCTGAAGTCAGTATTATAAACCCAAACCCCAAGCTCTTTGACAGTTTACTGCTTATCTTTGCTGTGCTTTTTATTTTTCCTTAAGGACCGTGTCCAGAACATGAGGTTTGTTTCCTTATCTTGAGTATTTTTGCTGGCACTTGATGTGACTTGATATAAACAATGTGAATTCAAGTCAAGTGGTTAAATGTTAAAACAGCTTCCCACATGTGTTGGTTTACTGTCGGGGAAAGAAATACAGCAGAAATGCTGTATTTGACCACTAATCAAACATTTATTATTGTTGAAAGAATGACCTGACAAGGATAGAGCTGGACTAAAATGTACAGGTTGTATTCCATGGAAGTGAAAAGCTTTATTAATATTTGAGGAATGGCTTTAATTAGTCTGACTGTTGGTAGGTGTGTTCATTTTCTCAATGTACATCTGATATAGCATTTTTCACCAACTTATAATTGGCAGTTTCCCATAGGAAATAATCATTATTGGTATTATAAAAGCACTTTGTATCTATCACATTTGGGAAATGAAAGTTTTGCAGAGGTCAGAATAAAGTGTGCCCCCAATTATGCTAATAACTCATACCAGAAATGATCCACCAGAAGGTTTAATAGCTTGGTAGTCCTCTCTAGATTTTCTGAGAACGGGAAGAATTAATATTACGTTTTGACACTTTACAGAAAGGTGAAAAAAGTAATCTTCCTTCTCTCTAGCTGTGGAAGTTTGTACCTGAACTCTCTCAGTTGCTTGAGAATCTTGAAGTGTTGGGTGGGTTTCAGCTGGGATTATTTTGGGTTTTTATTAAGAATTCTTTTTAAAAGCATTTTGTTCCTCTTCACACTGAAGTTGGTATCTTTTTTTAATGATCCCCTGGTTGCAAAAGATAGCATGTTTTGACATTTGGAGTTGTCTGTAAGTTTGATTTGGAATTGACAATATAGTCTAATGGACTGATTCTTTTGCTAGATTGCTGAAATAATTTAAAATAATAACTTGATAGGAAATATTAAAAGTTGTTAAAAAACCCTCTTCATAAAGAAAATTTTACTGCAAACGAAATTTTAATTTTGCTTTTCACCTGCCAAAAAAAGAAGAGAAAATTTCCTTTGAGGGGTATTGCACATCTGCATTCAACACCAAAGACTGGAGTAACTAAATCATCCAGAAGTTTTCCAAACATCACAACAAATGTTCAGGATATAATTAGTTAGAAATTATTGGATCCTGGGTTCTCTTACTTGTGTAACATGTCCATCAGACAGATTTCCTTAGAACCAGGAGCTATGTGTTGCTTGAAATGGCTCTTTCTGTTTGTCATTTTGAGGCTAAAACATTACTAAAAGGCTAGATGAAATAATTTACTCCTGAGAGTGATTATCCTTATACATCCACAGTTCCTGTGCATCTCCTGAGTTGTTAAAGAACCCATTAGGGGGGCAGTCTGAAAGCTAACATTTACAAATGTCTGCAAATTGAATTATAAATGTGTCTGGTAAACAAAATGTTTGCTGCACTGTGTCAGCTCCACTTCGAGGTCTGGCTGTACCAGGTACGTGTGTTCTGTAAGATACTTCGGGAAGATATAAAAGGCAATGCAATAAATAGCTCAGATCCACTCATCTCAGGAGTTTTTTTAAGTGTAGAAACATCTTTCATGGCATTTTTTACTTTAAACTATTGTTCCTTTTGCAGTGAAGTGTTTTCTGTAAGCTTTACTTAAACAGAGATGCGGATGGTTTATTACTCCTTTTAGAGGAGCCATAAATGGGGAATATTGGCAAGTCTGGCACTGCAATAGGAGGCTGTTAGAAATTTGCCTGCCCTGATTTTATGGGCTGCACTAGGAAAGCTGCTGCTTCTGCTTTACTGGAGGTGTTGTTTTGCTGCTTGCAGCCATTAGGGTTATAGCAAGACTGCCTTCATAAAATGTCTCTTACGGGAATGTTCCTTTAGGACAATTTTTCGAGAAACAGTGCCAGCAAGGCCTTTCTTGCACAAACATTTCTGTACTGAGGGTGTTCTGGTGCAGCTGACCACGCGTGTAAGTAAAGAGAAGGACAGGAGCAGGCTCTTGGTGGATGTTAAACTTCAGTCTTGGTTTTGTCCTCCTGGGAATAGTTTCCTGTTTTGGCATTTCTTTATTTTTCCATTGTCAGTTGTGATAAATGCTTAATACTAAGTGCAAAGACCCTTTGTCTCAGCTGGCTTTTTATACTCAAGTTCTCTCTACAGCCAAATTACTCTTCTTCAACTTACACACCTCAGTTCAGTGAGGGGACATTATTAACTCCAGTCAAGCTGTCTTTACCTAGAAGATTATTTCTATGCAAATGTTGTGAAGGAGGGATAAAGGCAAATTTGTCAAACTTACCTGGTAAAACTCACACACATGAGATTCCATGAAGGATTCTGTTTTTCATAGCCTGCATGGTACAGTCCAGAACAAGTTTTCCAGAGCAAATCCTAAGTTGTGAGTATGGGGCATGCCACAGAAGGTAAAGTTAAGGCCCAAGAGTATTTTTATTCAGCATATGTAATGAAGTACATGGCAGTATTTACATTTGATTAGGTGTGCACTGCTCTCCTTACTCGGCTATGGTTTCATTAAACATTCAAAATGGTGTGGATTTTATTCCATAACTATGTGAACAATTAAATCCTCTGAAATTTTTCTGACTGTCCTAATTATTTTTTCTTCCATCTGAAGCTTTGCTAATGCAGGTCTCATCACTGTTCACTCTGCCAGAGAGTCAGGTATGTCTCCTGATGGTACTTGTGCTTTTAGACCAATGGGGACAAAGTGATCCAGTTTTTCCTTCCTTCCAGGTACAATTATGCGTCCCAATATAATAAAAATAAAATGATTGAATATCTACAGAGGTTCATATGGCATATTTTCCATTTATTTTAAGTTGGGAAGCTAAAATATCTTAATTGACAATCCCATAAGGTTTATTTTTTATGAGCTCTCTTTTCTCTCTGCGGTTCTATATTTTCAGGGTATTGCTAATTCTGTAAATTTAGCTATCAGAGTATTGTAATTTAAGGCCAAATCCTTTTCACAGTTGAAAGAAAAAATTGAATGGTTTTATTGGAGTAGAATCAGATTTAAGGGGCAGAGCCTGAATAGTTTTTAATTATTCTAATCCCTGGACAGCTTTTCAGCCAGGACACTTCACAGGCACTAATAACATTTTCTATCAGTTGAGTTCCCCCTGATGTAAAATATAAAGATCATGAGTTTGCTGTATAGCCTGCTAACATCAGTGGGACCAGTTTTTCTAGTTGCATTAACAGGCTCTAGGAAAGAAACCATATAAATTTGTATTGTGGTGGTTTTGTGGAGTTTTTTTGCTTGTTGTTTTTTTTGACCTTTCTTTCCCATGGGTCACTTCAATTTATTAACTTAGTTGGCGACTGTTGATATGATCAGGTCTTTTCACAAAGTCTTGCAGCTCCTGTGGCAGGTTGTGGTTGAAATGCTTTATTTTGGTGCCTGAGTGTCTCGTCTTCCTATCTTGTACTGATGCAGGAAAGCAGAGCATAAGAAGAGTGATGCTGGTCAATCACAGTGATGGTTTTCTTCTTAATAAGCAGTTAATTCTTTAACCAGGCAGGTGTTGCCATTCCCACTCCAGTTGTACTGAGCAATTTCAAAAAGTGGCAAAGTTTTGTTCACCGATCAGCAAATAAATATGAAAAGAACTGTGGTAGAACACAGTACTGTGGTAATGGGTTGGGCGTTTGTGTGACTCTAACGTGCCAAATTAATATTTCCATTTCTTAAAAGACATGAAGAAATATGTCTCAGGATCTTATCTTGAATTTAGCGTGGTTGCAGATAGTCTTGCTGTTCTTTTCTCCATTTGGCTTGAATGAGAAGAAATACTTATACCCTGCTTTTGTTTAAGAGAACCCTGAATTTGCCCTGTAACAGAAAACACCAATAATTGAGGAAGCTGTATTAGGTCCTCTTATTAGGTGGCAAAGGAGATTTTGTTCCTTTCCATGCATGTGCAGAAGGACAAAGAGAAGTTCCTTCCCTATGGCTTCTCTAATGAATGATAAATAATGCTAAGCAAGTAAGAATTTCTAAACCCTGTTGAACCAAGCAAATCATGTGGTCACTTCTTTTTTACTCTATTCTGCTTTTAGCAGGGGGTACAAAAGTAAATAACGTATTTATTTGCTACTACGACAACAGATAAAATTCCTGATCTTCTTTTAACGTGAATGGGAGCATTGCTCTTCTAGTTTGGCATGCCAGGATTTCACCAGCTGTGCCTACTGGCTGCAGAAGTTGAACTAATTAAAAGCTGATTCTATGTTACCATTGGGCTGGTGGTGCTGGAAGTAGTACTTGGCCTTGTCATGGATAATGTGCTTTTCATCACCAGTGGATTCTTCTCTCTCATTTTTACTGACCACGTGCAGTCACTGCTGCTTACATGATGGTTGTTCAGCCCTTTGAGGTGCTTTCCCATACTGTATGAATTTGCTTTTTGAATTATGGGAGATATTACAGGCCACTCCCAGGGGTCAGTGAATTAAAGCATTCCTGCAGAATTGCTGAATAACAGGGTAGAGCAGTGTGTAGGTAAACATCTTTTGGAGTCACTGGGGTAGATGTGTTGGACCACAAGAGTCAGTGTTCAGAGCTAAATTAAAGGTCAGCAAAACACAGAGTTCCTTCAGAAGTCCAAAGCACCATGTGTGTTTGAATCTGGTTTTGTTTCTGGAGACATAAAAAGAGATGCTCCACACCCAGAAAAGTAGCAAAGAAACAGGATTTGCCAGCTAAAGGGTGTGAAGGGGAAACGCATGTATCTTACACCCTTTTATTTTGATTTTTGTGCTGATATTAAACATACAAGTGATTATGATATACAATCTAACCATGGCATGTACTATTTTGTACAGAGGAAGGAAACATCACTTTTAATTTTTTTTTTTTTTTTACTGCTAATGATTAATGTTTCTTAAAAATAACTCAAACCAGAATACATCAAGTCTAAAATGGAAAGCTTTGAATCTCTTGAGTCGGTTGTCTCAAGTCCAGTTTCTGTCTCACAGGTAGGTCCATGTATATGTGTGGACAGCAGGTAAGGAAAGGCTGAAAATGAAACTTGTGCATCCTTATTGATGGAAGGAATAAATGCTGGTCTGCAAAGACACTCTTTATGTAGATCATAGGAAGAAGGAGGTTACATGATGTAAATATATATGTATATATATGTATAAAAATGTGCTTGTGACCCGTGATCTGTTTTTTTCCTCAAGTCCACAATGTGCATCTGAGCTGGGCCCTGGGGTTATTGTGGTGCTGCTACCATCTCCTTTGCCATTTCTCTCTTTTCTGACAGATGGGAACATCTTTTTCTCTCTCCTCAGTTTCCCTTTTCTTCTGCAGCAGCATTGAAGAATAGAGTATGCTCTTTTCACAGAGGCTTCTTGGATAATGTGAGGCTGAAGGATATTTAATAATCAAAGAGGAAAAGCTGAAAAGTTTTACTTCAAATAGTCTTTGGCTAATATGGAAGAAAATGTGTAGTGCAGGCTTATCCAACAGAAGGAGCTGTAGCTGATCAGTTGTTAGGGAGTTTGACTTGGTGACTGATGGTTTCTACAGTATTTCAGTAGTTTCAAGGTATGATTTCTTAAGAACTTCATTTGGCAGCACTTAAAAGTTCCCCCTTATAATGCATGAGAAGACAAAACCCTCTTGGAGGCTGGCCATAAGGTTTATTGTACACTTTTCATTTAGAAAAAGAAGTAAATTTGTCTGACACTATAAAAATCAACTTTGTGTCCTGTAAGCTGTTCCCTATTTGGTGTGGATGGAAAATTCTCAGTCAGTGGCAGGTAGGGTCAGCATGAACACAGCCTGCTCCCTAAATAATTTATCATTGATATGGTGTTTAGTTCTGTACAAAAAATAAACAGGGACATTCCTTTTTGTTTACATAGAGATTTAGAAATAGTTAGATTGCCCTTCATTCTTCTAGGTTTTATTAGAAAAGACATTGAAGACAAATAGAACAGTGACAAAGCTAATAATAGGTCTTTTATGGAATGTGACTTATTCTGCCAAACTAGAGCATTTTTACATCCTTGTGCTTTTAGGCTGACTCTTTGGTAAAAGTGGGAAAAGGGCAATACAGCCATTTGATTTAGATTTTGTTTCAGCTGTGCCGAGTCAGAGCTGCTTGTTGTTTTCTGTTAGCTCCATGGATAGTTTTTATTGTATTTTTATATTACTTGTTTTTTTGGAGTTGAGATGAACTGCTGCTTCTGCTTTTCCTCCAGTCATGAAACAACCCCAGAGAAGTTCTGTCCAGTTTGCATATTTGCTTTCTCATTGTTTGTGCTTGAATATGTTTATGTGCTCACCTGCAGTCGCAGTTCTCATGTCAGGTGTCAAAAGGGACTTGGGTGTCCTGTAAACCAACAGGCAAAATGCTGGAGCCTCAGGAGCTGGGAATGGGGCCCACTTGTGCCTGTTGCTTTACCCTACAGGGTTTGGTTTATATCCTCACTTGCGTTATGCTCACACTGTGTGTATGAGAGATTTCACACACAAATATTTGCCTAAGCAATTTTTAAGAGAAAGTACTTCCAAGGGCAGGATGACAGCTCTTATCTTCAGAGTCCCTCCAGTGTTCCTTGCACAGTAGGAACATGGAGCTGGCTATGAATAATTGAATGTCAGCAATTAGAACTGTTATTAAAATAGGAAGCTACTGTGACTGTGTTTTCTGCTCATTGTCTCTGTGCTAGCTGTTGATCCTAAAAGCAGTGCTCATGTCTGACAACTGAAAGCTAAATCTCTCTTGCTTCCTTTTGGTATTATATTTCATCCCACACAGCAGTGGCATCCCACAAACAATAATTGCATAGGTAGGAATGGTCTGCAACAACAATAAGCACCAAAATACCCATCCCCAGCCCATGCAGCTGTTTGGGAATCCTTGCAGTATGGTTCTGGATTGCCTTCCTCTTATCCTCATGAAGGAGGGATTCACCTTTTCAAATATAGAGCAGTAACCTTCTTCTCCCTCCTTCCACTTCTCTCAATTATCAGGTGTGCACTATATCTAATTCTAAATTAACTTGTCACCCTACATCCCATCTGTAGGGGTTTACAATTTTAAACCAATTGCCTTTGAGGTGACTTTATATACTGTTCCATTAACATATACATATCAATTCTAGGGCACTTACAGACTACGGAATAAAATCCCCTCTTGAGCAACACATCTTCAGGGAAAAGAAGCAGCTTGCATTTGATTTGCTGTTGAATGAGAGCTGTGATGTGTCAAAACCTAACATTGAGCAGGGCAGCTGAATGACTTGAATAATTGTTTTAATACAAGACAATTTAGGGTAATCTTAGTCTGGATACTAAGTAAAAGATGGATTTTTTTCTTATCTTGGGAGTGTTCCATTATCCATGGATATTTTAGTACAATGTAGGAGAGAGTGAAACTGTACTTGCCTGAATTTGTGAGCATATGCATGACCACCCAAGGTATTGAGTTGTCCATGAAAGCCTTTCTACATTCATTTTATTAAAGAATTCCATCCATAAAATGATGGGAGCTTAGATTGTATATGGGACTGTTAAGCCCCTCGATTTTGTGTTGGGTATCAGGTTGTTATCAGTGGCATGATTCAGAGAGTGGCACTGCTGGGCTCACACTGTCTCAGCTGCAGGAAGTGCAGTATTCCCACTTGGCTCATGGTCCAGAGGCTGCTGTCACCTGGGACAGGAAGGAGCTTTCTGTGGCTGTAAAAAGCACTGTTCAATTTTATAGTGCAATCCAAAGTCTGTGCTTCATTCTTTATCCTGAGGAAAATGGCATTAGTGGTGTGATACACAAAAGTCACTTTCCTTGGGAGAAGACATTTTTCTTCCCTTTTCATGCTGCTACAGTTGTATTCCTGCCAGCAAAGATGAAGTGATTTGGCTTTCCAGAGGTTGTGACATAACTGATAGTTTCTTTTATAGCAAAGGAGAGCCTCCGTTGCACTTCTGTGACAGAAGAACTGAGACATGAATAACATGAGTACCAAAAATCGGCAGGTCTCTAGCCCAGTCCCATTAGCCTGCAGGCATCTGCCCCTGGCAGGCTCCTTTTTAAAGGAAAGGCAACTCAGTGCTGAGGAGTCACTTGGAAACGGCAGCCAGGGATGGGGAACTGCAACAGAGGCAAGGAGGAGATGCTTGTGAGGGAAGGCAGGGAAGAGATGAAAGCGTTGGGCAGAGTGAAGGCAAGGGCGATGGCAGCTGCATCAAATACCTGTGTGTTTGGGTGGTAAGAAGACTGGAGATGACTTACCCCAAAATAGCTACAAGGACCTGAATGCAGATCAGCCATAATTTGAACATAATTTTCAGGAATTTATTATGCAGGCCTTATTTTCAAAGACAAATATAGGGAAATGCTGTATCTTGGGATCAAAGGGAGTAAAGTGCAGTGAAATGTCAGGTTATTGTCTCAGAGAGAGAGAGAGACTGAGCCTCCAAGGCAGACAGACCACGCAAGGTGCCAGAGGCAAACCTGCAGAATGAACTCAGGGAGGCTCTTTAGCTCAGTGGTGGTGGAGTATTTTCCACAGCTGTGCTGTAATAGCTGCAGTGTGGATCTGGTTTTATTTTGTGAAGGGATAAAAAGGCAACCAGGAGGTGGCAAAAAGAAATGTAAAAATGGTAGAGGAAATAAAGCTGAACTATTTTAGAACTCAATTTTTTTTTTCTCTTTTCTCCATTTTTTTTTTATTTTTTAAAATGTCAAGAAATAAATCAAAATATTCTTTCAGTTAATTGCAGTGTGTATCACCCAGCTCCGCCTGGCAGAGAAGGGTGGAGGTCTGGTAAAACTTTGGATTATGGCTCAGCTCTCCTCGCTGTTTCCTACCTGATTGCTATGCTGCAGTCACTAAGGCTTTGTCTAAAAATCCTTTCTCATGCTATTTCTTTGCTTATGGCTTAAGGAAAGTAAAATCTCTGACCATACAAATGTGCTCCACATTAATCCAGTGTGCACAGCAAAGGCAGTCAGTGAGAGAGAAGTCTTGCATTCTTGGTATTTGCTTATTTTTAAGTAAATGCATCTCTTGGACTGGCATTCACCTTTGTGCTTGTGGATCCAAGCAAAAATGCCAACTCTTCCATGACACAAGTGTCTGTAATACTTAAACTAATAAAAAAGCCAAACCAACAAAAGGTTCTAGAGTATATGTTGCTGCAATATTTTTATTTTATTCTTCCTGTCACTCTATCTCAGAAAAACCTTAACAATGAAACACATGCTATCCATTGAAAAAAAGGGTTCTAAAAAGTAAATAACTCCCACCTTGGTTTGATTTCCTGCCCTACTGCCCTGAGTTGGATAAGTTGTATGTTGCCTGGATGGACTACAAATGCTTCATTCTAGGAGGGAGAAGGAAAAATATACAGAAATTTTTGTTACATCTGTCTGTATTTTCCTTGTGTCTGTCTTACCTGCAAATAGCACCCATCCATGTGGGTATATAGAATATATAACTGTAAACAACACATTCAAAATATTTATAAAATAAAATTATAAAAACTTAGATAAAATAAAAATTACAAATGGGGACTTGTATAGAGTTACGTGCATAGTTGTAGAGGTACCCTTCTAGAATACAGGAAAACCCCATCTTCAGGCAGGAGGGAACAAAAAAGAAAAACCCACCAAAATATCCAAACAGCAAATAAGCAGTTGTTCCATTTTAGAACAAAAGTAGTCTGAGGAGAATGTAATGCAACAATTCCAATGTTTATTTTTAGTAGTTTCAAGATTGAGTTCTCCATGCTCAGGGACTGAGGTGAGCTCTCCCTATTGGAGCTGCTGAATCCAGCCTGGGACCTGGAGGCTGTGCCTGTCCTAGACTGAGAGGGACCACTGGAAACACTTTATGGATGTTGGAGGACACCAGGCAGGTTTGCTTTCATGGGAGGTTGGTTGTTAGGCACATGAAAACTGTGCTTGAGGCAAAACTTGCTGACATTGACTTTTTTCTATAAAACCCTATGATTTTTCAGGAATTGTCACGTGACTTTGGAAAAGTATCCTGGTCAGAACACACAGTGTGGATTCCATGTGCAGCCTTGCTGGCTGGATGGGCTGAGAGAGACATGACCTAGCCATGGTTTTCCTCAGCTTCTGGAAAACTGCAAAACCTAGGAAGCCAGTAATGTTTCAGACCAAACTGATGAAACCTTTTATTTCTCCTTAGTAACATTTAACACACTGTAAGTCCCCTTCCAACTGGTAGCTTTCAGCTTTGCCCTTTATATTTATCAGAAGGCGACCACAAAATAAACAGTGGTATTTTTTCTGTCTTTCCCCGGTTTACTTTGTGCATTAGACAGTGCTCTGTAAATTATAGCTCCACTTTTTCTCTTGAACAGTCAGTCAGGCGTGTTCCCATTTCACTTGTGCTGGAGATCCGTTTAAAGGTTATTCAGTCCTAGGAGAGAGAAGTATGTGTTAAAAAAATAGAAAAATGAAATAATAAAATGAATTGCTGAGGGAGAAACAGGGAGAGGACAGTAAGAAGTTTCTTGGCTTTGTTTTGTTACTTGCTTTCAGATCGGTAATGTTCTTGTTTCTGATGTTTTGTCCATGTCACTTACAGCTTCATGGAAAGTCATAATGAAAATAACATGAAATTTATGCTGGATCTAAATGTAAGAAATTACTCCTTACTGGAATAGCAGTTTGGACGGAAGGTGAATCCTCCAGTTATTGGGGGCTGTGGTTAATTAAACTGGCTCTTAAAAATGCGGTGTCCTGCTTAGTGGGATGCATTATTTGTGTCCTATTTCAAGAGCTTGCTGCTTTTGTTTCTTTGTTTTCTTTCCCTTCCTGTTCTGTTGGGGTGTGGAACTGAATCAAGTTTGGGGATAACTTTTTGGTAGCAAATGGAAAACAAAAGGCTGAGATGCTGATGTGTTGTCTGAGGGAAATGTGAGAAATTTTATTTATAAAGGTGGGTTTCCCCAGGTGCCAGAATATAGTTTGGAAGGGGTGTGAAATACCTCAGTGCAAAGAGCTGGCAGTTCTGTGTATTCTACAGATAAATTTGTAATTATTTGTAGGCAGTTTTTCTGTTCAATAAGCAGAGTTGAAATCTATAGAAAGAGGAGAAAATAGATATGGGAGGGAGCAGCGTATTCCAGCACAGGAAGATGTTTTGAGGTGTTAGCAGGTATTAAGCCTTTTATTCCTGGTGCTGCCACACAGCTCTGTGTAAGGAACAGTTCTGATTTTTCACTCTTCCAGTGAATTATAGTGCAGGCTTTAAAGGATAGTTTCTTGGTCATGACCTGTAACATTTTTTTACTGTAAAACTGAAGATTAATCTTGGTTTATTATGTGTTTTTTTTTTCTTTCCTTATTAGTAGTTTAAATTTTGGAAAGTTGAGAGGGCATGGAATTTTGCCAGTGTTAATGAGATACAGTTTTCTGTTTTAGTTTGGGAACTCAGCAAAAGCAATTCATGGAAAAATTGTGTTTTGTAAGTATGAATAGTGACTGTTTTGCATTATTTAGATGCTGTTTCATACTGCCCAGCTCAAGGAAGGACTCAAATAATAGGATTAGCAGTAGATTTATGGAGGAAAAATTGCTTCTTTTAAACATATAAACTTGTATAAAAATGAAAATACACATCTCTGAGACATGCTTAATATTTATTGTACAATTACATAAGTTTAACATTATATTTATTTGTTTGCTTTAATAAGATTTGCTTCATATTTCTTTGTACTAAGATGTTTCTCTTGGATACATCAGCTCTTTTCATTCTTCTTGAGTAAAAAAAATTGCCTTTCTGATAGCATGCTAATAAGTGATTCTCTTTTTGATTTGTTAAATGTAGTAATGTACACTATAAACACCTCTACTGTCAATTTAAGGTTGAAAAGAGAACAGATGTCAAGGTTTGTGACAGGTACATGCAGCTGTATAGTTTCACTTCTTGTAAACCTTGATTGTACTGCAGCACAAATGCTTTATGAATATTTATTAGACCACTGTTCAAGCCTAGCCAGTCGTATTCCTACACTTTGTATATTTGTAGGATATAGGAAAAGAGGACAAAAAGATCCTTCTCAATACATTTCTGTATTAGTGGAGTTACGTCAACTCAAGCTGATGAATGTTTAGTTTTCAGCTCTTCGAGAGAAGCGTAGTTTTTCCCAGATCAGTGTTCACAGTAGTTTATTGGTTTTTAAAATAAATAAATACTAATTAATCTCGCTAACATCAAAACCTAAAGTATTTCATTCCCCTCAGAGGTTTTAAAATAGGCTCTTAAATGTATTTTGTTCAATGGATGATTTTACAGGAAGAGGATTTGGTTTGTTAAATGTCATGCAGTGTTATTTGTGGGATTGTTTGCATTAATGGCGGTGTGAGTAACAGCTTTCCTGAATTTATTCCTGTGTTTGCTTTTGCTGAATCAGAATTTAATAAGCTCAGTCTGTGGAAAACTGTTGTCAGTCTCACTTTTGGGCTTTGTTAAGGAGCCTGTGCTTATGAAAATAGAGATAAACCTTCTGTTAGTCAATGAGGAACATTTGGGAAATGAAGAAGTATGCAGCAATTTTCATCTGCTCTTTTAACTATGAGCTAAAAAAAGTAGAATAGCTCTGAAAAAGCTTTAAACTCGTACCTTTTAAAAAGACTACTGCAAACTCCGTCTTCCCTCACCTTTACTGAGTCCATGCATTTTGCCTTTTGAAGTAAAATGCAATATATTTTTTTATTATTTTGTCATTTGTAATTTTATTATCTTTTATTTTTTTGTTATTTTTCTTTACCCCTCCCTTTTCTACAGTGAAGGGATGGTTTCGTTCTGGTTTTGTTTTTTAAACATTGATTTTCAGAATTTAAATTCTGCCTTATATTTTAAAAAAAATGCTACATGAAGGTGGGAATTCAGTGATAACCTGATATAACATAGTTTATATCAGTAAGAAATATAAAAGAAATGTGAACTGTAATTGCAGTCATCAAGTGCCCATTGCCATTGTAGAGGAAGAAGAGCTGGCACAGTCTTTGCTGAGAAGCTCCCACAACTTCTGACAAAAGGCTTTTCCAGAGGCAGGGAGTGTTTGTTCTGTGGTTCAGGTCATTCAGCTGTTCCTTCTCAGTGATTAACTCAGCTCAGTCACTGCTGAGGAAGTTGATTGAGAACTGCAAACCGTACCTTGTTTGACCTTTGTGTTCCTCTATGTGAAAGGGAGGCTTTAGGAGAGAGCTGAAGTTACGCAGCTGAAGTTTTGCAGAGCATGGTAAACAAAGCCATCTTGTTCTGTTCCTTCTCCCCAGCTAGTACCTTTTTTTTTGGTGAAATCAGCTACATCTCATCTATAGAGTAGAATACCTGCTGCAAATTTAGATCATCTAAAATCAGTAGTTCCTGCTAACTCCCCCAAAACAGAGATGAAAAACCAGATACTGTATCTCTCAGTTCTGAATTTAGCCCCTTTTTTGTTTTTTTTTTTTTTTTTAAAAAGGGGCTCATTTTACATGATTACTAACACACCTATGAAGACCAGCCATTCCCAGGTTCTGCTCATGCAGTCTGATAGATGGGATGTAGTTTTGTGCCTGCTCACGAGGAGGAAGCTCTGTGCAAAGGCCAGGCAAATCTGCCTTTGGTTAATCAAGCTGCCCTTGGTGTCAGGGCAGCAGCTGTGCACTGGGACCAGCAGAAGGCATTTTTGAAATACTTTCCTCGAGAGCCTCAGCCCTGTGAAAAGGAAGGTTGCTTCAGCTGCTTTGTACATGCTTAATGTCAGGAAGAGTTGAGGAAATGCTGTGTGACCAGGGAGGTAGTAGCCTGAGAGCACTGAATTGTTCTCTTATTTATATCTAATATTGTTGCCAGTCCATGGGTGCTCGCACCGGGCTGCTGTAACACCCAAGTAGGTCACTTCTTATACCTAAACTGCTTAACAGCCTTTTTAGGGTCAAGTCACATTGGTTGATGTAATACAAAATTACACCCTTCTTGGTTTAAAGCAACAACAACAACAACACTACTACTACTACTACTAATATTTTTGAAGTATTTGCTTATTAAGGAATATATTCTTTAATATCTTTACTTTTCTCTCTCCCCTTAAAGCAAAAAAATGTTAGCCCATATCTTCAGATGCCATAAACTTCAGTAAAATTTCTAGTTTTCATCAGACATGCATCTGTTCTTTCCCTTTTTCCTACTTATGAGGGAAGATATTTATTCTAGCTGTGCTCTCATATAATTACATTTTCCTGGTATTCAGTGGGTAACAGCAGCTGCCAGTGATCACTTATAAAATGTTCCATATGAGTTAATTTCTGTAGTTAACTTACATGGTGATTTTGTAGTAATTCAAGACCTTATACTGTTTGCTGGTTTTATTTTCATTTGACTTTAGAAATTATCTTTTCATCTCTACTTTTGGTTGAATTGAAGAATGGCACATCAAGGGAACAGAGTCATAAGAGCTTAAAAAAAGCCCTAATCCTCCACTCTCCTGAGCCTTCTGTATTTCTCTCCCTACATTTTTGTACTATTTAGGAAAGAGCTGTGACTGATAGTAAGCTTTTTGTGATTAGTGACATTCTCAAGTACTCATTGCTGCACTGATTGAATTTTGTATTGTATTTGCCTTCCAGTAAAATGCAGTATTTCTAATGATTTTATAATTTATTACATTGGGGAAATGAGGTGAAACTTTGCTGGAACAAGTTAATTAACATGTGTAAAGAAAAGCTCTCAACATTTCTTTTTTGGATGCAGAAGTTTTTTCATTTTATAAAGTAAACTTACAATGCAGTGGATGTTTTTAAGAATCCCTTCAGTTTAAGGAGTATATTCTACACTGAGATTTCCACAATTTTAAACCCCAAAGGCACCCTAAAACCTCAGGAGCTGCGAGAGAGAAATGGGAGAGAAAATGTTTGCGGAAGGTGGCATAAAACCAGAAGTTGGTTGGTGCATGAGTTAAGCAGAAATGAAGTATTAAGTTGCCATCCAGAAGAAAGGGCACATAAATGGCGATGTTTATGTGCACAGAGAAGTGTAGATACAGTTTTAGGAGATAATGCTGTCTAGCTCTACAGGTAGGATTTATCTTGCCTGGCTTTGGCTGCCTAAAACAAGGCATCTGTTTAAACTGTTGTTTTGGCTCATGAAGTCACAGGAGAGAATAAGGCATCTTTGGGGGAATGATTCATCTGCCTTGTTTCAGACAAATACCCTAGGACGTTATGACTTGTCCTCTGGAGGTGTGACATGGTGCATTGATTAGAAAGCCAGACAGATAACTCAGCTTGGGCACAGAGCTGAGGTAGGGGGGAGCCATTCCAGCTGCATTAAAGTCGTGTTCCACCTCTCATTTTCTCTGCAAAGCTAACCCTGCAGTTAAAGGGATTTGTAATTCTTTGTTTTTACAGTTACCAACCTTGTGCTGTTGTCCAGGGTTTACAGAGAATCATTTTTCTCTTGTGCTGTTGTTTTAGTTCAAGTAGTTGCTTTTACAACTGTCAAGTGCACAAAAAAAAAGTTACTTATATTGAGGTGATGCAGTGTATGATCTGTTACTGAATTTTGCTCAATGTTATATAAGTTAACACCTTGTGGTTTATATAATTAGCGAATGGAAATAGTAGGTATTTATTTTAGTTCTAGAATAACTGGAAAAGACTTTATTTGATTTGGTTTTTTCTAGACAAGCAGATAAAACTAACTGAAAACCATACTAACACAGCTTTGTTCCCCAGTGACAGTGTCTGCAAAAATATCCATTTGGTCTTTATCCTCAAACATCAAAATATCATCTGAGGCTATTCACTTGTCTGTGGCCTCCATAAATACTGTAACAATGAAGGGGAGAGAGCTCTCTGTCATGTTCCTAATGGATTAAGAATTTATCTCAGTTTTTTGATGAGAAAGGTCGTGATTACTCAGATTGAACAGAAAGTCATTCTAAAGGTTACAGAACAGGAACCAAGTCTCAGCAATGACACAATAGTCTCTTTGGCCTTTATATAGTTTGTAATCATGTCCTGCTTATTGACCTTTGCAGATTAAATTTTATTTTAAGTCTCAAAAATTAATACCTTCTTTTTATTATATAAAACTGTCATAAATAGAAGACAGCACAAGTGTTATGCCTCACACAGTTTGCTGATACGGAAGGAAGCTTTCTTTTCCCTCCATCCTGCTGCTCTGCAGGCAGCTGTCCGCTCATTGTGGTGGGTCTGCTGAAGCCTTTCAGCCTCAGATGGGTGGGAGGGGACCTCGGTTCTGCTGCACTCTTTGAGTGCTGGTCTGTGTTCAGGATCCACAGCCCCTTCATCTCCATCCCATCTTCCTTGCCCACCTGTGGCCTGCTCGGCCTCATCCCTTGTTTTTAGAGTGGCCCATTGGGATGAGAACAGAGAAGTGAAGGCCATAGGTTTTCAGCTCCTCCTCCCACCTAGCACCACATGAAGAGCCTGGTCCATCTCCTCTAACACCACCGTAGGTACTGGTGGAGCTGCTGTTGGGTGTCCCCTACCCCACCCTTCCTCCAAGGCAGACAAGCCCTGCTCCCGCAGGCTCTGCCCCCAGGGAAAGCGCTGTAGTCCCTGGCACTCTCATGGCCTGTGCTGGGCTTGCTGCAGCTGGTCCAAGCCTTCCCCGTGTGCGGTCCCAGATGTGGCCTAACAAGCACTGAGCAGGAGGAGGTAAAACCCCTGCCCTGCCCTTTAGCTGTGGCCAGGCTGCTGCTGCTGCTCTCTCCTGCCAGAGCACGCTGCTGGCTCGTGCTCTTCTCGCTGTTTGCTGCCAGGACCCTCAGTCTTTTCTGGGAACTGCTGAGCCCAACCACCTCGTTGTTTACCCACCTAATTGGCCACTTCTCCAGATGTAACATCCCAACTGGATAGAAGGAGTGGGCCCAGCTGTTCATTAGCTAATAAACTTTGATTTGTTTTCTCATATTAGCATTAAACTTGTGCAAGCCTTGTTTGACAGTGAAACCTCATTCTTGCTTATTCATCACTCCATTGTAAATGGCTGAAGTAACCCCCAGTTACAGGCGATTTGCTGATATTCTCACAGCCTCCTGACTCCCATGAGAATATGGTACAGGTGTTTATGTTCTTTCCATGCCTATATCCACAGCCTGCTGCAGACACTGGATTTTCTCTTGCCCCTCTGACAAGAACGGATGAAAACTTTGCTTCTCAGGAAGAAGCTTTTTCTCAGTGTATGTTGACCATCACATTCCTGTGAGCAAAGTGAAATCAATAAGAATCCTCATCAATTTCGGTAAATCTCACTGGTTTCTTAAAAGCAGTTTAAAAGCTAACTGATTTTTCAGTCTTTAGTATTCAAGATTTGAAGTGGAAAAGCAGTTATTTGCATATTGAGAGGGTGCAGCATTTAACTATAAATGGAAAGGAATGAATTGCTGATGATCACTGCTAGCATTTTTAGTTGTATTTTTGTGTCGAAGGCAAACTATGCTCATAACAAAAAAAGCTGAACTCAAAGTACTTTGCTTTCTCTTGAAATACAATGCTGTATAATAATATCAGGGTTTCTTTGTCTAACTTTCTCATTTGGTTTTCTGAAACTTCAGAGACTATCTGAACAGGGAGAATTTATTAAATAGAGCATTCTGTACTGAGGTTTTTAGTGCAGTGCTGCACATCCATATTGGTATAATCTAGAAGGGAGTATCTAGATGGGATTGTAAAATGGAATAATTGCAGTAGTTCAGAGTAAAGCCATTGTTTTGTGAAATCAGAATAAAATAAGGGCTGTATGATTTTCATGTGAAAATCAAGTCCCAAAGTTTGGTTAGAGGTAATATGGGGGCAGCCCCACCTCCTTCCCATCTATCATGAGAAGCCTTTTTTTGGAGGGGAAAGATGGCGATCCCAAAAGAAAAGCCCTTTTTATACAACCACTTTCTCCTTCTGCAGAGAACTGATTCCACTGTTACTTTATTGCTGTTACCCCCTTCCATCTAGAGGTGGAAATATTTTGAGCCCTCTGCTTGTATCTACAGATACTTACCAACTCTATTTTTTTGGCAAGGGCTTTTTCAGAAGCATTGAGAGCTCCTAAAATTCCGTCCAGTGCTTAACATGAGAATATTCCTGTTACATTTACTGGAGCTTTTAGATACAAATAACTTAACCTGTGCGGGAAAGTCAAATAGGTTCCTTTGTCACAGAGCCTGAGATCATCTGAATAATTTGCACAACCTTTTGGATGTTTGTGTGCCCCACGGGTTTTACATACATGACACAGTCTGGCGGTAATTGATGGGAGTGCCTGCTAAGGGCTGTAATGTACAAGAGTTGTGGATGATAGTTAAAATAGTGCCATAGAGCTGAGGAAGCTGAAGTCTTTTGTGAGCAGTAATTAATTAAAGCTCAAACCAGTCCCATGAGATGGCATTATCCCCTGTTTTACAGATGGTGGAACACAAAGGATAAGTGTTTTGTTCAAGGGTGGGTAGCCAGGCGTTGTCAGATCAGAGATTAAACCCCAGACCTCCTTTTTATAGGACCATGTTCTAATCTACTTTGTGCTTCCAGTGCTTTGAAATTTGCTGATACTTATTCTGTAAGGCAACTTTTTCATCTCATTTGATCTCTGCTGTATGAGATGATTCTTGGGAAAAAATGGGGCATTCCATCGATCTGCTTTTGTTGTAAGTCTCCAAAAGGGATTAGGTTATAAATTCTGTCCCTTTAGTACTGTCCAGGCTAACTCTAAATGTAAGCACATCCTTTTCTCTCAGATCACAGTATTTTATGCTGGTGCTTTGCCTGTAAGAACTAGAACAAGATTAAAATGCCACATTTTCTTCTTAGTGTGGCCATTAGGGATGGGGTGGGAGTGGGTGTTCTGCTGCTCATATAGAGACAGCATCAATGGGGGAAGATGGGAACAGAAAGACTTTTGAGCAGTTCAAGTGTCATTTTAAGCTATGTTGCTACTTAAAACTTCTGCTCGTGGTTGTATAAAGAGTTCCTCCTGTTGGAGGTTGAATGATGTCAAAGACTTTATCTCTGTTTTGGCATGGGGTATCACACAGCAGCTGAGGCTCTTTGGTTTGTGGGATTTTTCCAAGTGGAAGAGGGAGCACATGTTCCAGTAGGAATTTCAGCACTGGCATGTGTTTCCTCTGGAGGTGATGAGGATGTCGTGTTGCGTCCGGAAGGCAATCTGGAATGCTGCCCTCATTGAATTTCTTTGCAAGTCTCAGTGAATGAAATCATCTGCTTTCTGTCAAAGGATCTGAGGGGAAGGAAGAAAGTTGGGTTGTTTTTTTTTTTGAGTAACAAAGTACTGTGTAGTAAACTCATTGACAAAATCCTTGTTTGGCTTTGTACTTGTTTTAAAAGCCTTCCTAAAAACCTTGTCTCTGAAGTAGTCTGCAATAGGTTAAAGTATATTGAAGTATACTTCCGTGTGAAACTCTTCTAACTTAACTGAGTTTGCTGACAGCTCTGTCTAGTGCATCCACAGAACCAAAATAGCATCACTCCTGAGAATTCCACTGAGTGAGATAAGCCAAGAGGGTCATCTGTGTTTTGCTTTTATTTGGAAAGAAAATATTTGACAAATTTCCTTAAGCATTTGTCTTTGGGTGTTAGGAAATAACCTGAGGACTAGTGAAGCTGGTATTTCCTGTTTTAGTGTAATTTATTGCATTTTATGTTACTTTTATGCACATCAGCTTTTGCAGAGTGTCTCAGTAAGGTGGACTGGAAAACAGCTGTGGTGACAGACTTGACAAAAGTTTTCACGTGGATGGATGCCGTGTGTGAGGTGCCAAGCAGACAAACAAACACAATGGATGCAGACTCCTCACCCAGAAATGTGTGAAACTAAGCTCATCACAAGTTGTTTTCCCTTCAGAAAAAAAGTTGGGGTGATAATATCAGTCTGATGATGACAATCCAAAAACTGAATCACTGAAGAGAATGGGGGTCAGGCAAAATTTAATGTAATCAAATACATGTTTTCCATAAAATCTCAGTTTTGAGTGGAAAACTTTAAACCAGCCCTATTAATAATCTATGTGAAAGTAAGAAAAGATTGAGTGAGGAAGAAACTATGCAAAGAGTAAGTGAATTTAGCTCAGAGTTAGTGCTGGCTGCTGGCTTTCAGCAATTTATTACCATTTCAAGGTAGTATGGTCAATATTGCTGTTTTGAGAGTGAAGAGTGAAAAAGGTGAGTGGCAGAGAGAGAAAGAGAGTGTGTAATAGCAGAATGTTGATGGGATAACATGGACACACAGGGCTTTCCTGAAGGGTGTGACAGCTTGCTGGTAGAAACAGGGACCTAACCTGGATTGCTTGCTCTCCCATGCAAAATGAAGATAGGAAGAGTTTGGTAGGGCATTTCCCATGTGGTTGGAGTGTAAGGGGAAGGCTCATATTCACCCTTGCTTCAGTAGTGTTGGTCCCTGCCCCATCCTTTCTCCTTACTGTGATACTTCTGCTATCAGGTAAGTGTTTCCATCTGCTGAGACAGGGTGTAAAGCTGGGAGCAGTAGGAGGTTTTATGTCTGGGCCCTGTGGTCTGGAATTGCCCTGTTTGCTCAACTGCACTCTCCGTGCTCCAGTGAATCATGTCCTTCTCTTTTGAGATGACAGCTTGCTTTACAGAGCAGGTTTCCTGTTACAGAGCAGAAATTAGTGGAGGTGAGGGAACAAGAAGCTCTGCTGCTGGGATCCTAATGGTCCTAACTGTGCCTGTTGATTACCCTTGCTGACTTTGGAAACTCGCTGTTCTACCCTTCCCGCTCTGCATGTGCGTCCTCTGACTCCTGAAATGAGTCACATCTCCCCTACTTTCTTTAACTTTCATTCTTGCACTGTGTTCCCATAACTGATGCCTTGAGAGGCCACCTAGAAACAGAGACTAGACAAGAATAAGGGAACAAAGGTAGGTATTTATTTGAAGGGCCTTCAAAGGTACACCCTGGGGAGCCAGAGGCTACTGCTGAGATGGACCCCAAGATGGACAACAGGTCACGAGTTCTTCACACTTTTATAGGTTTGGTTCATTTGCATATCAGGGTTAATTCTCCAATTAAAGCTTCAGTTTAATGATGTAATTCCCCTCAGCTTGCCCCCCTCTCAGAGGCTTTTGGTTTATACTTTTTGGGCCTAGGACGGTCTGGGTGTCCTTGGAGAGCAGGCCTGGAGAGGCTTTGTTATGTCTGCCTAGCACGAGAGAGCAGAAAGTAACAGGCTACAAGAAACTTCAGAGTTACACACTAGGCAGTACAGGATTTGAAAAATGTAAAAGTTAAAACCTAAGGCATCATAACTACATGTTCTCTATCTTCCCCACCCTCCCATGAGCTCCCACCTGAGGTGTAACCTTCTCTTTGTGCTCTCTGCCTCCTTCACCTCCATACCACACCCCCTCCCTATGTAGCCTAGGAGCTTTTACCCTTCATCTCAATTTTTCCTGCTCCACAGCCACAAGTTGCCACAGCCCTGAGCAGAGAGCCTGGTTCCTGCCTCTGGCTGGCACAGTGTGTACAGCAGGGGGAAACCAACTGGCTTCACAGGGCTGAGCTGCCAGCTTCCATTTTCACATGAGGCTGTAGCAGCAGCAGCCGCAGCTCTAGACCTTGCCTTACGTGCAGGATCTCGCTGGGGGCAAGATGGACTTTGTGATTCCCTATTACATTTTGTGTATGGAAAACTCAGGAACAGCCTGCACTGAAAATTATCAACATACCTCTCTAAGAAGGTTTACCTGCCAGATTTTACCAAAACTTAGTTTGATAATGTTAAAAATTAACCTTTTCTAAACCTGTCTTAAATGAGCACTGGAAGTGTCAGATTGTGAACTGATTTAAATCCTTTCTCTTAATCTGTTTTTTTTAATTTTTTTTTTAATTTTTCCTCTCGAGTGAGTGGGTTTGGTTTTCATGAAGGGGTAGAATTCTTGAAGTGTTTCAAGTCATTAATGCAAGGACTATCATAATGGGCAGACACAGGGCATGGGCAACAGTTTGCCCTCCAGAGCTGCTGCTGAATACTCAGAGACACACTAGGAGTCCTTGTGGGTGTTAGACACACATTTTGTGCTCTGAGCTTGCAGAGGCTCCCCACACAAGATAACTTAGCTGAGACAGGCTTTTGTTTGACTGCCTGTTAAATAAATGCATTATTTAAAAAAATTAGTACTGTTTTTTTTCCCCTGATACTATACGATAATTAAACCCAAACATTATTTTTTTTTCTTGTGTTTCTGCTGAAATGACTTGGCACTAGAATGATAATTCTTGTATGTCTTGGGCTTTAGAAGTTGAGACCTGAGTTTTGTCAGAAGTTCTTAATTCTTGACTCTTCCCTCATAAGTAATTGGTGAGATTTTGAGAAGCTTCCTGATCCCTAGTCAAACAAGTCCCATATTTTCAGGACCATTCAGTATCTAACAGTTCTCACTACAAACAATCAAATTATTGAATGGTGTTGCAATCATTTTAACAATTGAGTCACGTAGTTGCTAGAATTTCACAATAGGTATTTAGTTCTCAAACCATTAACAGGCAATGCCTGGAAATGAAACCAGCCTTCCCTTTTTTGTTGTGTAGAATGCTTTTTGAAAGCAGTATATTCAAAGCTTTCTGCTTTTTAGCTTAAATGTTAACTTGAATATGTTATGAAAGGTGACTAGAATTACCTGTTGCTATTTTGCCTTCCAAGGCCAATGGCTTCTTCATGCTTTTGCACTTCATTGCTAAAATTCATTTTTATTAAAATGAGTATGAGAAGTGTATTAGGAATGGTGATAACTTGCATGTGACAGAAGGAGTAACCTGAGCACAGACAAGCCACTGGATTGTCTGCCTAGCATGACCCAGGGTGTGCATAACCCTTTGAGAGATACAAGTCCAATGTACAACTTGAATTGGATATGAAGACCTGAGACAAAACCCTGTTATTGCAATGACTGAAGAGAAACCACGAAGCTTGAAATCCCCTGTAAAAACAACAACAAAACTCTCAAGATGCCAGACTCTGCCCTTATCTCAGGTTCTGGTTTGCCGGTTCAGTTTTCCCCTGGACTCTTCCATGGTTACAGAGCAGGAGCAGAAGTTCTTCTGGAGGTGTTGCTGTTTCAGCTGCTACTGACACCCTGTTCTGCTAAAATGTGCGTGTCAAGTTTGTGAAAGATCAGATGAGTTGTTAGTTAACATGGGGCTTTCTGATTTTTCCCATTAGTGAGGGGGTAGTATATTTGGATCTCTTTATATGGAAATGAATCCATGTTCTATTTACAGCCATCTAGTAAAGACTCATATTATGAAGAGAAAATTGGGTTCTGGGTAGCCAGAAAGATTTAATTAAAAACCATGGTATAAAATTAATGCAGGCCATCTTCAGCTTCGTTGCAATCTGAATAGCTGTAAACACGGGGCTCTAACTGGCTCTGCCAATGGATTCACGGAATTAGTGTGCTCTGTCTGTTTTCCAAGTATTGACTGAGTTTTGAGTTATGTGTCCAGATACTCTCATGAGAGCTGTTCCCATGCCTGAGGGCTAGAAGACTTGAATTCTTTTTTTCCTCCAATTTGCAGTGCCCGTTGGGGCCAACACACACTCATATATTCTTAGTATTGCAATTTTTTTCAGTTGTGCTTGTCTCTAAACACAACAGTAAATCGAGACATCTCTATTTTCAAGGGAAGTATAATCTCCTGGAATGCAGCTCATTTTGTGGGGCTGGCAGTGGCCCTTTCTCCATAGTAGCAGAGGGATGGTGGTGCCATAACTGCAGATTTCTTGCTCTTGGTATCTGAAAGTACTGGGGTGACCTTGGTTTTATTTGGTTTAACTTGGAACCAGGTCTTTGCTTTCTCCTCAGGGTTTTCATCACAATGGGACCTCTGTGAGAAACATTTTAACTCAGCTTTTATTATGTACTGAAGGGGCTACTTCAACCTTTTATCAGTAGAAGCACTACACATCAGACTGAAGGCCTGTATTAAAAGTTTGTTTTCGTTCAAGGTTTGTTTTTCCTTCCTTTTTTTTTCCTGGTAGTGCTGACTACGCCCACATTTACACCTCCCAAATACTATTTGCAAGGCTGGTTGTTTGGTTTTTTTTTTTTTTTTTAATCTTAAGCTTTTACTGCTTTGCTAACTTTTAAAAACTGTGTGTCATTCTGTTTGACAACTCTTCAGTCTCTGTGTGTCACCAAGTACTGTTTGAGTAGTAAATGATGGTTCCAAATGTAAGAGCTTCAAATTAATGACTAGTGTGAAGCAGCAGAATGATATCTTAAATGAATGAAAATGTATTGTCAAGGTGTGATTGAAGAAGTAGCTAAAATTATGTCCAAACGTGAAAAGAAGTGGAATAATTTGTTAGTGCTCTGTTCCCTGTTCAAAAATTTAACTTCTCTCAGCCTAATGAATGAGTGGTATCCTGGATACTCTGGTTTCAGTAGCAGTGCCTCACTGCTAAGTGTGTGTTACTCACGATTTGTTTTGGTTTGGGTAAAGGTTAAAGCTGGTTGAGTATAAACTGACAGTAGGACTGGTTTTTACCCCCACCCTCAGCCCTCAAGGCTGAGCTGTCAGTCAGGATCCATGGTGAATGTCGGCATTTCAGGAGAGGTTCCATCTCAGGTGTGCTGTCACCAGAACCTGCTCTTCTTGGTGTGCACAAGGGTTTCATGCTTTGTGTGCTCATCACCCGTGAAAAGTAGGGATTTTGGGGTGTCTGAGTGGATCTGGTTCTACTTATGAGCACACAGTGTGTATTCATCAGCTGTCCTGTTAGACACGTTAATGCAAGTCTGTGTAGAAAGCTGAATGTATTTTAGCTGGCAATCAAAAGAATCAATCATGTTTGGCCTTATTTCTGGTGGATTTTTATGAGATAGAGCTTTTCTTTTGCAACTTAGTCATCTTCTCACCTCACTTTTGTATTGCAGCTATCATGAATTCTTTCAGATTGAATTACTGTCTTCATTTTAAACAAATGAAAGCATATTTCAACGTTTATGATTTGTTGAAGCAGACAATTGGCAGAGGGAAATTGAAGTTTTGGGTGTAAGTTAGAAGAAGTTGGCAGGCAGAATGCTCCAATGCAGAACCCAAAGCTGCAGTAGAGGTAAATATTCACAGAAAAATGTAAATTGATTGTTTGCTACTCTTCCATTACACCAGTAAAGATTTAATCAGCTTCAGGTGAGATTTTATCCATTATAGTTTTATAGTAGTGGTTTAAGTAATCAGGCCGGGCTGAAAATGAGATTTTAAACCTTTGATACTATAAGATATTTTATCCTTCCAGGCACAACGTTTAATTATACCAGCCAGAGTTTGCTTTGGCTTTAATGAACAGCTGTGTCTGGGTAGACCAGTTGGGTTTAAAGGAGTGGAATTCACACAACTGCCCCAAGCTGGAAGAGCACCTTCCATGGGAAAAACCCTTCAGCCTCTGTGGCCTGCACTTCAATCTGTGACTGAAAATCCTTTGTGTGAGGGACAGGAGTAAGTGATGTGGTGGTTCTCAGATGTGACCTGAGGTGAGGGTGTGGGAGGGGGAACAGCTCTGCTGGTGTCTGCTGAGTGCCCTTTAGCACCAGAGCCCTTTGGTGACCTTTGGCAAATCACATAAGCTGTCTGCACCTTGTCTTCTGTGCAAAGAGAATTGCCTTCTTCACAGTAGTGTTTTGAGACCTAATTAAGATTTTCCAAGCGCTTCCAGAACCTCAGATGAAAGGCATGCACAGAAAGCATTATAATTAACAGGAGCTTATCAGCTGAGCTTTACAGAATTAATTCTCATAAATATAAAACTAAATGCTTTGTAAGAAGCTTTTCTCTACGTTCCATCCCTAAAAAGCATCATTTGTGGATATGATATTTTAAGATTAGTAAAAAGAAATGTTTATTTTCTTGTACTGGGATATTCTTCTGAGTGCTCTCATGCCTTATTGTGTTAGGGATCTTGAGAATTGGGAGTGTGTGCATTGCTCCAGGATACATCCACATAAGGAGAAAAATTGATTAGACTGTGTTTGCAGATAGTTTCCCACTTCTGCTATAAACACAGGATTGTTGTCAAATTATTTTCTATTTCTTGAAGACAAAACCTCAACAAGTTAAAAATTAATCAATTTTACTGCTGCTTCCTGTGGATTTTCTTTTTCTACATTTGGCATATTCAAATACTGCTGCTGCCAGAGGGAGAGGTGGAGCTGCTGATGACTTGCAAGGCCATTTTGTTACTCCATCTATATGGTAAACATAGGAGTGACTGGACCTACATCAGAATCTGGATGGCTGCATGACTGGTATTGGAAGGAAGTTGAGGCTCGTGCTGTACCGAGGGTCTGCTGCCAGTACTGGGTAGTTACAGCAAAGACAAAGCAAGGAACAGGAGTGGTGGGTGCAGTCCCACTGCTCCACAGTGCACGCTAACGAGTACTAAGTGTTCGTGTATCGGTGAGCTCATAGTGATTCTTGTCCTTACTTTAACGTTAGCATAAGGCCCAGTTCCTGCTCTAGACAAACACGGAATTTTATAGATTGGGCCCAATCCGTGACGACTGTGATTAGGATTTTTTACTCTCTGGAATTTAAACCATAAAAATTTTGTTTCCAGAATGGATCTGATCTGCAAATGTTTTCAGGGAACATGCAGTAGAATAGTGTTTAGTGATCTGGGTGGTCTGCTGGGCAGGGCAGTTTTGTGTTTGTCTATAAAATCTGTTACCAGCCGTTCTTCCACAGTAGTCTGTTGTCTGGTAGGAAATGTATGTCAAGCAGAATCAATATTATTATTCCTTTTGGCTTGTCTCTGCTTTTAAGGATAACTGGAAAATAGTCTGTGTGGTGGGGCACTGAGACTGTTTGTCACAATGCTTTTATTGTCCTGCTCAGCTCCAGTGTAACATTCATTTAGTGCTCTCGGAGCGTGGCATTTCCGTTTGCAATGCAGCACAAGGGAATTCTGATTTCATTTCCTAGAAGATTTTGGCAAAATTAGTAGGCAAGTAACTTATCTTTGTCATATTTTGGCTGGATGTTTTCTTTCCTGTTTTCTTTCTTTCTTTTTTTTTTTTCCCCCCTTGGATCAGCAAAATGGAAAACAACTGCAGAGGCAGCACTGGATAATTTGGTTTCTTGGTTAGGTGGTGTTCAGGAGCAACAGGCAGTGATGATCCGGTGTCATGATGATGTTGTGATGATGCAGACACAGCTACTTATTTACATTAAGCTGTGATTTATCACAGTATTTTTCTGTCTTGAATTTAGCACTTTGCTTGCAGATTTTAGGCACAGCTTAGCCTGTCTTTAATGCAGAGACTGTGCCTGTTAAAGCACTATTGGCTTGCTTAAAAATGTATCGAGAGATGTAGAAAGGGAGAGGGTTAGTGTGGTAGAATGGCATGTGGTTACAATCATTTCCCAGGGTTGCAGCCAGGGCTAGCTGCGTGCCAGGAGGGCAGATACGATGGATAAGGAATGCCCTCTGTTTCCAAGGGTCAGCCTCAGCCAGAGCAGAGACTGGCACTGGATCCACAGGTGGAGCTCCTTGGTAAGAGAGGACGAGGCGCAGAAGTGCAAGACCTTGGGGAGGCAAAGAGCAATGAATTTTCCCTCTTTGGCTTCTTCCCTTTCCTCTCTGCTAAGGACAAATGGTTCTGGCATAATGATTTTGTCGTGGCCAGCAGTCTAGGGTGTATCCTTAGGAGGAGGGTTGGTTTCCCACAGGGAGAGCAGCACCATCAGAGCTATGCCCTTGCTGTGGGTGTGTTGTGCCCATCCTGTGGCATCAGGAGCTGTGTTTGAAGTGGCTCAACCCTGGGGTAAAAAAACAAGCAAACCTTTACTTACCCAAGCACAAATTCATGTAATTAATGGTTCTGTACGTTGCTTTGTGCAGCTCAGACGTCTTTGGATAAGAAATATTCTTTCAAATTTAGTTTCTGGTTGGTTTTGATAGTTACGATTCAACTCTCACCTGAATTCAAATTGTATTGATTCTGATTTTGCCAGCTAATATTGTAACACGTTTATTTATTTTACTGGCTAATGCGATTGAACCAGTACAAGCCCAAGGGTGAAAGCAGCCATCTTAGTAAAAATCGATTCATCTATTCTACAACAGGATATGTTTTTGTATCTCAGTGATGCAAAACTGATAGAGCTAAGGTAAATCAATCTTCCACTGCCCATTAGGCCTCAGGGTGGAAAAAGCTATGATATTTGAGAAATAAAAGCAGCAAAGAAATATTTAACTTCTTTGAAGAAGTATTTTAACATTTATGGCACTTTCCTTGTTATCAGACTCTTTTTGCATCCTTCAGAATATCTTGAGTTATCTCAAAGGTTTACAAGGCTGTTTCAAGCACTCCTGGACTAGCATTAATATGCTGAAATTTGGAACACAGCAGAAAACTCCCAGTGAATTACAGAAGATTTTTACCTTTACACTGGTTACCATTATTTTTAAGGTCTCCTTTATGCATTCAGTCACTTAGGACCTGTCATCCTTTATGAGCAGTTGCACTGTGTGAAGCTGTACTCTTGGTCACTTTTATTTTTGTTATTTATTTGTCTGATTTATTTTTAACTGGAGAACATTTATGGGAGTGACAGTGGAATTTTCTTTCACTCACGCAGTAGCATGCAGGAACAGCACAAGGCATTGGAAAATATTGCAGTAAGATCAAAAAAGAGCCAGCAGCTGGATAGATTGAAGCTGTAATGATGGGACTGTTATTGTTTTATTTGAAATGCATCAGATTCTAAGTCAGCGGTATCTTCCTGAATTAACAGCCCTTCTAATTAAGGGAGAAGGGTTAAATTGTGGTCTTGCAGTGACATAAAGTCAAAAAGGTTTGTACAGATGGGTGGAAGGCTGCAGACTGCACGGAGAAATGGGTGATAAGAATGGATGGCACGGAGCTGCTGGTAGGGGTGGCAAATTGATGAAAAGCAAAGGTTCATCAACTTAGAGGCCGCCTGGATGATTTATGTTAAATTAAGGTGAGTGCAGTTGGGGCATGTGTGAGACATTTTCCTTTTTAAACATAAATGAAATAAAACATGTACCAGCTGAGTTGCATTAATCAATTGTGAAACATTTGTATATTCAGTTCTGTTTTGTAGCACTGCAAGTAAGATGGGTACACATCCACAAATAAAAGCAAAACTAGACTAATACACAGTAATTCATATAAAGCACCATTTTAATTTGAAAGTGCAGCTGGAGGATGTCTTACCTGTCAGATAATAGCTTACATTTTCTTTTTAATTGATTATGCACCTAACAGATTCTGACTTTTTGGCAGAGGATTTGTTGGCTTTCTGTGCCACAGATTTATGCCACAGACTATTACAGTGTAGAAAATTGGAATACTGAAGGATTTAAGAGGCTTGTTTTCTGTAAGTTCTTTCTCTTCACTTCTGAAAAAAAAATTGCCATAAAAGTGCACAGACTGTCAGAAATGCTGTCAAATGTAACAAAATACCATTTTTTCTTTTTTTAACTTAACCTATAGAGTTAAATGAATCACAGAGTGACCTGGGTGGGAAGAGACCTTAAAGATCATCTTGTTCCAACCATGGGCAGTGACACTTTCCACTACACGAGGTTAATCAGAGCTCAATCCAACCTAGCCTTAAACACTTCCAGGGATGGGGCAACTACAGCTTCTCTGGGCCGCTTTTTCCGGTGACTCACAGTCCTCTTAAAATGAGCAGAATGGTTCAAATACCTACAGAAAAGTTATGAAGTGTTGAAGAACCTTTTAATAAATGCTAAGAACAGAAACTTTACATTCAAAGCATGCAACAGAATCTGGTAAAGCATCCCCTCTTCAAAATTCCCTGTTGGAAATTTACTGGAAGCAAAAGCCAGAGATTTGCGTGAATGGGAAGAGATATCCCAAGAGTGGGGAGTTCTTTGTGAGGAACTTCCAGTGTAAATGACCATTTACGTCTGTGGTGTACTGAAGGCTATCCCATGGAGCCTGTAAATCCAGACAGGCTCCACTGTACAGCCAGGGATAGCTCTGGGATTAAATGTGCTGCTGAACCGAATCACGCTGGGGATCTCAGCTGCCTATGTGAGGTCTTGTGCTGACCAGGAAGCCCTGGATATCTGGTATGGGATGCTCAGGTCTAGTTCTGTGGATAATTCCCTTTTCTCCTCTTTTAAAGCTCTTTAAAAGCATCTTTCATCTCCTATATTCATGATCAGATGCTTTGAGCCAAGAAGCTCTGTCTTTAAAGTGTCAAAAATACATTCTTTGTATAATTTCCTGTCACTCCTATTTCCAGACTTCATCAAGTCAATCATTTTGACAGCCTGACACCAGCCAGATACACTACTGGTGAAAATTTATATATAGGAATGTTCCTGGGTTTGCATGGTGAAACAACTTATTAGACTTCCATGCCTTTTAATTTTATTATTATTTTAATAAAAATGTTATTTTGTAAGGAATTGAAAAAAACTGAGCTCGAGTTTATAGCAGATACATTTTGGAAATATGGTGAACCAGGAAGCTGCTAGACAATTTTCTGGTTCTTTCAACAGTCAGACTGTATTTCACATCACAGTTTACATTACGGATAATGTTAAATAGCATATGGGTAACATTCTTCGGATTAAATCCCAGTTCTTCCTAAGTTAGTGACAGAATTCACATCGATTTCAAAATTACACTCATTGCCTAATTCATAATGAATATTCTTCCAAAAAATGGTATCCTTGGAAGAAATTTTCGCCTGCAAAAAGCAGGAATGGAAGTTGTTACTAGAGTCTTGTGGAGAAAGCAGAGAGTGAGCAAGTATTAACTATTTCCTGCTGAGCAGTTTAGCTTGGCCAGTAAAGGCTCAGAGCTCAGTTCGAAAAAGCTGGTTGTGATTCTGCAGCTCAGCTGTGGTTTTTAAGCTGTCACGATCCATCTGTTGTAAACAGTGACAAATATGAATTCATTGCTTTCTTTCAGTATTCTTAATTTTTGGCATACATAAGTGATCAGAGAGAGATTTGGTTGGCTTTAAACAAGCAAACTGATGCAACTGGGTTTGTGACGCTCTCGAACCGCAGAATAACAGTACTGAAAATTATTTCATGTGTTTTCCCTGAGCTCATTCCATCCAGCTTTGTAATTAGGTCCGTGAGGGCCGAATGCAGGCCAGATGAAATCACTTGCATTCCACCTGCCTGCACCGGAGCAGACTTTGGACTATATATAATATGTGGGAGTAGGTGATAAGATCACCATGAATAGTCCCTCTGTTCAGTAATGATCATGGGGAATTCTAAGAATGTCTGAAGAGAAGCATCTTTCTTTTGGAAGGAATTTATTTGTAGCTTTAGGAGATTTAGGTTACAAGGAGGTTTTAAAGTGCCTATGCCTATGCGTGTATTTTTATAAGTAAAATAAAACCCCAAATTGCTGCTGTCAAGCTGTTTCAAGTGGAGCATTTCTTTCATGAGTGATAGTAAATTTACTTTGAAAAGTATAAAAGTGTGCCTTACAATTTTTCCATAGCAAGCTTCATTGAAGTGAGCACAATCCCAGGATTAAATATGTGCAAGATGAAAAGATCAAGGCCTTTCTGGATTGGGGTGCAACTTTACACAACCTCCACGTGGTCTTCATAGAAGTCCTAAGTGAAATTCTCGTATAAGCCTTTTGTTTTGAGAACGCACTGAGCTGACAACATAATTTCAATCAGGATGCTTTGGACTGATCCTTTTTTTATTTCTTTTTCCAGTGTCAGTTGGAAAGAAGTGCTTGACAATCTACCTTTTTTAAAAAAATTGTGTTGGGTAATCTTTTATATAAAACTTCACAGAAAATCACTGTAAATAAGAATGATCCATGAAGTTTTGTGTGGAGTTTCATAGGAAACCATTACAAAATTAAACAGGGTTAGCATAAAGTTTGATTGATTATTTAAACACTGAAATTGATTAGAAGATTTAGGTGATGAATTAAAATCTTTGCCAAAACTGTCTTATTAAACAAAATCCAAATTCAACTGTTTACATCATATAGTCCAACCACTTGGATGAATGTATATGCTTGTCTCTCTGCAACTTTGCATATTTCCTTTATATATTATTCTTGTTTATTTAATATTATTATCTATTACATCTCTAAATACATCAAACTTAAAATGTCATCACAGTTTTTTATTGTTTATACTAGAAATGCTTAATGCTTTTAAGACTGGAAGGTCTTTACTCCAATCCTGTATTAAATGTCTGTATATGTTTTTATTCACTTCTAACCAGGATCATTTGACCATAGTGAGATCATGAATATTTGTGCATGTTCATAAACTTTTCTTTGGATAAAAAGTTTCCAGTGCTGAAACCATTACCATTCGAATGATGTGCAAATATGCAAAGCTCATTTATCATGTATAAGCTCCAACAGGAATGCTTTTTAAAACAGGAAACAGCAGAAAGTTTAGTGAGTTCCATAAGTCCTGTGTTGCTACAGATGCATCTTGGCCCAACAGAGTTAAAATGAAAATATAAATAGGACAGCACAATGTGCCTGTACATGCACAAGTGTAGATTCTCCTGGTACTGATGACCCTTCAGCCACTGGGTCAATAACAACCTTCAAGTTGACTTGAATAAATCACCACCTAAGTGGTTTTAAAGGGCAAAAATGGACACATACAGCTCTCCAAAATCCTTTATTATGGACCCAGAGAGTTGTAGTGAGTGTTACAAGTTATTCTTTTTTCATTTATGTTGGTGGTGGAAAAGGATATGGAGGAGATCTGTTTTGATCAGTTTTATGAAGAAAAAGGAAATAACACAGAGACACTCAATGTAAAATATGCTACTTGTTTTATTGAGATTATATTATTTTGCCTTTATTTATTTATATTATTTTATACTGCCAAACTGTCCCCATCTAAAAAACACCATAAATAATTCTGCAGCCATACTAGGGCCACCTTTTTCAGTTTTCAGGTTTAATCCTTAAGAACACAAGGTGAAAGTTTTGGGAATCATCACTTGGTATTTCTGCTTGCTATTTTTCCTTTGCAGTCCTTCACAGAATTGTGCTACTCGGAGCCCACGGCTCTCACCAAGTATAAATAAATTTCTCTTTCTATTTTCTGTTTCTGTTCTGTTTTCACTGGTTGCAGACTAGCTAGGGTTTAGCACTTAATTTCTGTTCCGTGTATATATCTTCTACCTTTTGAACCCAAAACTTGGGTCCATTTGCAAGAAATCCCTGTGTGTTTTGCTGCTTTACGACTTTCCTTTGTGTGGCACTCTGGGAAGGATATCCCTGGAACCCTGCTGTGCTTGGGAGCCATGGAAAAGGTCTGAGGGCCTCCCTAGTGGCATCTTCTGAGTGTGGAGAAGGGAGTGCATGTCCAGTTTTAATCCCCCGATTTTGGCTGATTGTTTTGGTGCAATGATTTCGGTGTTCCTGCTTGGCAGTGGCCGGTTTTTACTTCTCCTGAGCCACCGGGGAAGGAACAGGGATGCCTCAGAAGCAAACTGTGTGTTCCACCAGGGTGAATGAGGCAGTTACTGCTGGGATCAAAGTATTTTCTTAGGTTTTTCCCTCTGTTCCTGCCACAGCCTGTTTTACAGAAGGTTTTTGTTTGTTATCTGTGGCAACCATGGGCTTGTGTCAGAGCATTCTGCAAATCTTTGCAGCTGGTGTATGGGTATATGTTGATTTTTTTATTTCTTTATTCCATTAAATGGCTTTGTGGGTTTGGAGATCTTCCTTTAATATTCTAACTTGAACGGGGGAAATAATATAAAAGGTTGAGTGCTGTGGGAAAGAGGAGTGATGTGTAACTCTGTCATTTCAGCACGCAAGCAAAATCTTATCAGATACAGAATCTCAAAATTTGGAATACTCTCTTCCCCACATCAATTTGGACATGGCTTTTACTGCTCCTCTTACAACCCCCTGTCGACAACAATTTTCCTTACAAAAGCAGCTTGAAATCATAGCCTTTACATCCCTTAAAACATTAATCCCTTGTTCCAACACGTTGTAAAATGTCAACTGCTTGTTAGCATGATGCAATTAAAGCACACATAAGGCAGCAGTGAAGAAAAAGACAAATGTTCTGACCTGCATGATACAGAAACAGAAATAGAAATGTGAGGATGCAGGTCCCTGTTGTATTGTCCTGGGTATAAAGTTGTCATAGCTTTCTTAGTTGGCTATTCCCTCAGCTGTGCTCGTGTTTCTGCTTGTCAATCCAAACTCAACCCTCATCACTGAACTCATAAGGAAAAAAAGAGGTTTGGTTAGGGTTTTTTCCCTGTTAAAACAAAGACGTTGTAAAATGTGTTTGCCACTGGGAAATTGCAATGGGCAGCTTAAATTGTAGTCCTTGTATGAGTTCTGTGGTCCCCGTGCAATCCGTGTATATGGTTTGAAGGCCCTAATGCAGCTGTTTGCACTTGGATGGACAACCCCCCCACTTTCCCTACTTGATTGCTGTGGGATTTTTAGGAATGTCTCTAAGGACATGTCTTCTTCCTGGTGCCAGAATTAGGATGAATTGATCCATGTGATTTGGCCAGAAGCATTTTGTGGTCTAAAACCTATCAAGACAACTCTCCAAGAAAAGAACAACAGTACTGCTCTTCCCTCTCCCTCTTTGCTGTATCCCCATGTGAATGCTGGCCTTCTTATTTGTCTTCCAAATGGTCTAGCAGTCCTTGTATTAAGGCAGAAATTACTGCTCTGCCTGGAATTCTACTGCAGTGCTTCCAGTCACAAAGTTTTTTGCTACAGCAAGAATAAAATATTTCAACTTTTAGCATACTGTACAGCTGACTATCCACACTGGGCACCAGAGAGGTTCATACTGTTGGCTTTGGCAGTTGCTAGATCTAAATATTGCTCCATTATTTTTTTATTGTGTTCTCTTATAGCAATTGAATGTTTGAGTTGTTAGAAACAAACAGAAAATGTTTGCTATCCCCTCCCTTTGGGGTTCCTTTTCCTGGCGGTGCTCTCGCAGTGCCATTCATGTGTCAGCTGTGTGTGGAGCCCCTTTGTTGTTGTGGTCTCTTTGCTGCCCAGGCTTCAGGAGCAAGGTTCACTGAGTGCACAGGTGCAGAGGCTGTGGTGGGAGCAGGACATCTCAGGGGCAGCTGTGCATTTGCTTATCATGGATTTTTTCCTTGGCTGCAGCTTTAGGTTAGAGGTAGACAAGTAGAATTGAAGCAAAGGTGTGTGTGTGTCCCTGGTACAGCAATGGCGAGAGGGGATTTATCCTGTGCCTGTCAGGGGTGCGTTGCTGGGGTGCAGTCCATGCTCAGCTGGGAGTGGGGATGAATCCTGTGCTCTCTCATCCTCTCTGTTACTCAGCTGCTACACTGGAAGCAGTGTCTGGCAGTGGTAGTTCCTTTTCCTGTGATCAGCATGATCGTTGGTGCCATTTGTGGCTTTGCTATGATGCTGATTTGAAAAAGATAACATGTAAAATTGTTTTAAATAACAAAGGGCTTAACCAGCTCTTCCGCGTTGTAATTTACATCTAGCGTTATATTTCTATCAAGTATCAAGTAATTAGCATATTCCTTAATAGGCTTAAGGGCCCAAGAACCATTCCGTGGTTTCCACTGTGTCTGGAAATTAGTTGAGTCCTGGCATGCATGGTGTAATCAGCAGGTTTCAGTGTGGTGATTTATAAATTACACAACATGGTTTAAAGGTCAGCTTCACAAAAATGAGAGAAATGGATTGCCTGATGTGCAGCAGGCCAGCAGTGTGATTGTACACTCATTTCTGTGGCTGCAAACTGAAACTCACCCAGTACTTCAAGCCTGCTATTGTTGATAAAATTAATCATATACTTTGATGTATTATCCTGTAAGTATGCACAGAATTCCCATTTGACAATCTATTTGATAGCTTGAGGAGGCCCTGGACTCCAATTAGCACCATGTGATAGAGTTAGGCCTCAGTGCCACCTCTTCTGAATTGCTAGTAAATGTTGCCAATCAGCTGCTTATATATAAAACATTCCTTTTTTTTCTTTTTTTTTAAGTTAAGACGCAAAACTGGTAAGAGCAGATGATATCTTTTATCAGGCTGACTGCTGAGATCAGCCACTAAGCTTTTGGACACAGGCTCTTTTCCAGGTCTCTGAAAAATAGCTCTGATAATGTCACCTCATCATGTGTGTGGTCTTGCTCCAAAAAGATTTGCAGTGCTGCTATGGAGGTTCCAGTTCTTTCCTTGTAAAAAGGTGACTGGAGATGACTTGTAAAGTTGTGGGAGGAAAAAAGAATTAAAGTTTATATAAAATGTCCCTTTTGTTGCTTGTTCTCGCAGGAGTGTTACTGGGATCTTTCTTCAGTGAACAAGGCTAGAAGCAATTCCATTTTTGTGCCTTAGTTTCCTATAAGCCTGAACTTGCTTCTTCAGAGGATGTTCAAAGAAGAATGAGATGTCAAAGCCTGTCCTAGAACAGTTTTTAGATCCCTGACAAATGAAGCTGTTCTTACGCTTGACAGGCTTCACTGCGTGTTGCCTAATACAGGAATCCATTTTGTGCAGGACCAGAGTTTGGTTTTTTCCTGTTTACAGAAAAGTTTCAAATAAAATTCATAGTTCCACCTGGAGTTATTAGAGTTGTCCAGCTTTGTTTGGAATCTGGATATGAGGTAGGGCTTGTGTTGGTGAAGTCCATTTATAGACTTCCTCATGGCAATAAGAGTGATACCAGTTGTCTCTGCAGATCTTTTTATACATCACTAGTGTTCCCTAGCTCTTATCTCAAAGTATTGCTTGTTCTTTCCAGAGATCAACAGGCTTCTGATAACTAATTCATTTTCTTAAAAGAACTCAGAAAATAGTATAAAATTTTTGCCTGTGCTTCTGTGAAAAATTTTCAGATGGTGTTAGAATGTAATGCAGAATGCAAAGTGTGGAGAATGTGAGCAACCCCTCTATGAGGTTGTTAAATCAGGTGGAGTTTGTGTTTGCCTCGTGCTTGGCTGATCTTGGCAGATGGTTGGCAGCAAGCTGGGAAGGATTTAACTTGTGCTAGCCATGGGCAGTGTTGTCTTATCTAAAGGCAGGAAAAAGAGTGACAAGGTGTTGCAGCTCCTTCTGCTGACATGGTATGGCTGTCCTACTCCTACAGACTCAGCTCTGGTGGATTGTCTATCATGACTTTACATGAAGAAAAGGGTTTGTGCCTTCATTTTCAGAGTTGCTATTTTAATTAGCCCTTTAAAGGTTATTTTTTTCCTCTTATCTCACAGCTCCATCTACTGTTGGTGCACTTGGTGATACTTAATCTCTATCTTTGGTTTTCTCTTAAACTCACACACGCAGCGAAGAGCTGTTTTCCCTTTTGTGCACTCTTGGACTTCAGTACCTTCTTTGTCCTCCCCAAATTTCTCTGTTGCTTTCCTCTTGCCCCTGATTTATTGTAAATGCTGTGAGCAACACGGGACACTTCTCTGAGTGACAATTTTATTAGTTATTCAGCTCTTTGGTTCACGGACTGAAGACTGCTCCGTGAGGGGGTTGCATGGCAGATGGCTAACATCTGCTGGAAAGGTCTTAATCTGTGCACACATCTAATTGTTATGTTCCTGTTACTGCAGCAAACTTGCCTTGATAATTGCAGTCTTACTCCACCATATTGAAATGGTTTCATGGGTTTTTAGCCTCTCTCTCTCCTGGCTTCTTGTATGTCAAACATAAGCTCTCCTTTCGTACTTCCAGGGCTCTTCACCATGATTCCTGTGATCCTTGCTGTTTCTCTTGCTAGTAAATAACATACTCTCACCTCTGATCCGTCCAGGACCCAACCCTTTGTTGTTCATTTTTTCCATTCTCAACTCAAGACCTATATACTCTTTTTGTGGCCTCTTGCAGCAAAAGATGCCACCACAACATCTGATGAGCTGCCTCATTATCCTTCTTCAGTGCCTCATCTAAAATCTCTTTTCTGTAAGCAAGGCGCAGTTTTGAGGCTTTAGAGCAGGAAGCTTCCTCCCTGCTTCCAAGGAGCCTTCAGTTTAGCTGTGTGTATCTCTGGCAGCACTTCCCATGAGCTCTTTGGGACATGGAATAACTCTGGCTCTGTTTTGGTACAATGCCAGACAGAATGGCATGTGGCCTGACAGTGGTACTAACATGCCCTTGCTAAACATCTGAGTTGCAGTAGGTGAAGCCTGGCCACATGGCAGGCAGGATGTTTAGAAACCTTAGGAATGGATGTGCAGGAGGATAATAATATCCTTGTATTTTGTAGCTCTCATGCTGTACTCCTGTGCTAATGGAGCTTGTCTGTTACTCATTCTGGAGTGAAATCTTCCCAAGTTTATGTTGCTCATCTAAGGAAGACATGAAACACAATTAAAATCAGCTAGCATTTATTCTGGGAAGATATAAATGTGGCAGCACTGTTCAGCTGCTCCTTTGTGATGATTATTAATCATCATTCAGGATGCTTTATGAATGTTAAAAGCTGTCCTGGTGTGGTGCAGTGGGGAATGGGATGCTTCATCCACAGCTTCCAACACTCCCAGCTACAGCTAAACCTCTGTGCAAAACATTTCCCATGAAGGATTTAGCAGTGGCATAACCAAATCCTGTTCTCAAGTGTTTGTCTGGGTACTGTGCTTTTGTGGACTATGGGAGGGGTGTTTTTGCAATATCGAGATCTAGCAGATAACACCAGGTCTCACACTGACCATCTTGTTTTGTTGCTTCACAGAAGGAAGAGTTTCCCAGCACATCAGTCTAATTAGACCATTGTTTATCCACCCAGTGCAGAACTCCTTTGTAAGTTCCTCACTCATGAACTAGGGATCACAGCTGAGTAGCATTTGCAAATGTGGTGCTAATGGAGACTCTCCCTCTCTCAGTGCATCAGTTTAAACTCGTGCACAGATACATATATGTATATATATAGGTATATCACTTCATATATTATCCTGTAATTAGTATGATGAAATTTCTGAAGAGTATCACAGTGCAAAGTGACTTACTTCAGCATGTAGTTTCTAGGTTTTATGTGTTTCACAGCAGTATTGGCTTACAGTGTTTCAAAACGTCAGCCTACCACCATTTTCATTGCTTTCTGTGGAAATGTCAGGCTGTGAACCTCATCAGGAGCCAATTTTGTCCTTAAGAACAAAAGGAAAGATACATTTTTTTTGTTCTGTGGTGTATTCACTGGGGGAGTATTGCAGAGACATGAACAACTTGCTGGTGTTGGGAGGGAGGTCAGGGAGCTGGGAGTGCCACTGAAGTCTTTGTTAGCTTAAGACAGCCAAGACCCAAAAGAAACACCTTTATAACTGAGGAGAAAGCTTAGGGAACAGTGGGGAGCAACTGTAAGGTGTGGGGTATGGGTTGTTGCTGCTGGGAAACTGGTGTTTGGTAAATTCGGAGAGAAGGGTGTTATTTCCACAGTTAGAGCCTGCTCAGTTTGTGAGGGAATAGTCAGGGGTTGTGATATATAAATGACCAGCTTGTGAAGAGGAACTCTGGGGAGAAGCAGTTAGAAACTGCTTCTGTGCAGCAGGGCTGCCTAGGCAGCTCTAGGATTTCGGAAGCACTCCCAAAGTGCAGCTTAACAAAGCCTTTTGGACTTGCCTCGATCTCTTTGGGTCCGTGCTAACCTCAGTAATTGTCATGACAAAGCCAAGCCAACAAAAAGATCAGCCAAATGCTCTGTGTAGTTCTTGCTCTCACTAAATGGGAGACTTCTTCATTGTTGAATTTTGAACTCTTTGGCAATGGATGAGTGTCACACAACACTGGCAACTGGAAACTGCTGCAAAGCCTGCAGACTGGTAACAAATATTGGAATCAGTGACCCACACTGAGAAGTACTTCTTTTTCATCCAGAAAATCCAATTTTTCAAGCCCTGTGGGAAGTAATTATTCCTGCAAACAATTCCTTGTGGTACACCTCTGGATGTCTTCCTTCTTAAAGCCTCTCTGTGTAGTGTGGGTCTCCAACCTGTTAAATTCTCCTGGAGAAATGAGGGTGGGGTTCAGTGATGAACTGTGTGACAATCACTACAGAGTAGTGGCCAGTCTACCTAAAAGCTGTAATCTCCTGGGCCAGTGTCACCAGGGGCTCTGGATTACCCAAGTGAATCTCATAGAGGGCAGTTGAGAATGTTTCAGTCTTTTTCTCTGCAATCTCTACTACGCAGAGAAGTCTACACATAGAAAGCAGCGAGGGAGAAGGGAGTACTACCTTCTACAGGGATTACCTGGAATTGCCTTTTTCACTCATAAAATGGGTTTAGCTCCAGGCCAAACAACTCACATTCTCTCATCTCACATTCTCAGCTCCATGTTCTCTCTGGATATACCAGAGTACTGCTGTATCTTGGCTTTCCCCTTTGCCATTGCATGTCATTCAAGTGTCACTGATTATCCCTAAACTGAATCTGTTTGTTACTAGTAATAACCAGTGGTTAGAATACTTGAAAAATATTACCATTTCCCTGAAAATAAAGCTAGTGCTGGGCAGAACTTACTAATGCAAACTTGACAAATTGTGGGTGGATTTTGTATTCTCAAAGGGTGAAAAATAGTTGACAATAGCATGGCAACTGATAAACAGCAACACAAGTCATTTCTGGCATTCATATGGAGCCAAGGAGAACACATGCTGTTCAGAAATCAAGTGGATAATGAAGTATTTGGCTATGGCAGAACAATAATATCCAGGCTGTCCTCGAGTTCAAAAAGCATTTGTAATGTTACAGAGCTGCAGTGGTGGTTTGGTGCATGTGGATGCTTATGTGTGTGTGTATCCTAAAAAAGAAAATGAGTCTCCAATTATTTAAGATTCAAAATGCCAAAAATTATTAGGTTGTGTTTGGACTTAGTTTTAAGGTGCTCTTTAAGAAGTATAAATAAGCATTCATTTTAAACCAAGCCAAACTTCAGCATTGGAATTCAGTGCCTGACCTGTAACAAGATTCTGTGACCCATGAAGGCTCATCTTCACCAACTGCATTTGCTTTCTGTAATAAAACCTTATGATGGCCTTGCTGGCTTTCCATATTTTTTATGTAGCTTGGAAGCTTGTTTGATCCTCTCTTGGAGTCCAGTTTTTCTCACAGCAATCCTGAAAGTAAAAACCTGCACTTGAGGTCCTTGAAATAAAAGGTATTAGAGAACTTTCTCTTATTTTAATTAAGTACATAAGATTGCACAGTGGATGGGATCTGCACAGGAACTTGCTGGAAATTGTGGGAATGAGACCTCGTATTCAATAAGCAATTTTTAAAAAATATGGGGTTTGTTTAAAACATTTCAGCTGTTGTTGTGTCTGGTGCTTCTATGTGTAATAGAATGACACAGTGACTTTACAGCAATTAATAAACTCCTTGTTTTGATACTTGCTGGTGCTTCAGTGTGAGCTGCTTTGCAATGTCAGGCTGCTGGTACAGCCTGAGCTTTTGCCTCACAAAGATAATACGTCACCTTTGTCAGATGTTGCCTCTTTTGGTCCTCAATCTGTTTCATAAGTGCTTGGAAGTTCAGTTGTCTTTTGTGGATGTCTTTCTTTCCTTCTTCTCCCTGCTGCTCCTGTTTGTTAGAGTTAATTGTTGTAAGACCAGAATGAGGCACTTTATTGTGGAGAAGATGAATAACAGACGCAACCAGGACATGTTGTCTTTTACAAAAACTTGAGGACCCCCTTTGTGAAACGTAACATCAGTTAAAAAAAAAGAAATTACTTGCCCTTTCATTTTGTTCTTCAAGTATTTCGTACCTTGATGTTCTCTGCTACAGGCAGTGTTTTGTATTCTGTTTGCTGAGCTGGTGGAGTCTGAATGTTTCATAAAAGCCTCTTTGGGAGAAAGAACCAAGCAATTTCCCCTTTATGCGAGCAGCAGGATTATGAAGGCTTCATAACTTCTCACTCTCAGAGGCAGAAGCCAGAGAAAAGGAAGGTGGGCCAGACTTTCAGAATTAGGGAAAAAAATCCCCCACAAGCAGCAATTTATTACTTTAGCTCTAAGCTAATTTACTGAGTCATTCTTCTGGTTTAAAGGTTTTGTATTCTCATGCTGCACTGTGATTCCATGGTTCTGAGGTCATCATAAAGATGGAGACCTGGAAGAAAATACACAGAGGCATAGGCAGCAATCCTACTGCTGTTTCTCCTTGGACACCCGTGCCTGGGCTTTTAATCAGAGTTAGCAGATCAGATTATGTATCTGTCAGCTTGGTTTCCTGTTATTTAGAGCTTGTTTTTATGAATTTAGTAAGTTGATGGTACAATGAAAACTCATCAAGAAAACCATTTAACACCAAAATACTGCTTACAGCTCAAAGCTCCTGAGAAGCAAACTGCAGAAGAATATTCTGAGAACAGTGTAGTTGCATGCTTGGTCCGATCAGGTATGGCCCCCTGGGTTTCACCTCATCGCCACCATTGGTGGCAGAGTCTTTGACTGTACTTCTTTAAGAGTTAAACTCCAGTGTTTGTTGCTTCCCTTCTTTTTGAGGCAAAAATCCAAACTGTGCAGGTGCTGTTACATTGTTAGCAAGTAAGTGTAAGGCACAGCACACGCCGAACTACAAGAACTCCTGGTGGGAGCAAAAGATGGGGCTGTCAAGCGTTTGCTTTCCTCTCTTGTTGTATTAGACAAGCTCTGCTTGTTGGCATCCCGTTGACTCTATCCCTGTAATAAATATTGAGCACAAAAACAGGGGAGTGTATTTTGTTCCTCCACAGTGAGAGAAAGGTAGAGCCTGCTGTGCCACATGCTTGTAAAGCTGGCGTCATTCAGGCTTTAGGTTTTGATTAATTTGCCTCTCTTTCCCCAGGATGTCCCCCAGTAACAAGGATGCCACCATGCAGTTGCCTTGTTATTTCTTCTTGTTATTTGGAGAAGGGTCAAAATTGGGAGTGTGTGGCTTTGAACATGTCAGGTACAGCCTGAAGGTCCCAGTCCAGGGGTGTATTTATGTCCCCTTAGGAATCGATGTGGACTTCTCTGCAGTGTGGATCTCTGGAGTTTCACTTAGCAGCTTACTCATTAACAAATGAACTCCTAAATTCAGTGTAGATGGTATCAATAAGTCCCCGGCCAAGTTCAGCCAGTTCTGCCTAGCACACATCTAAATGCTGCTGAGATAAAACAAGCAATCAAACAAAAAAACCCAGACTCAACAGTGTGCCTGGGTGATATTTGCCATCAGCAGTGTTACTCAAGCTGGTGAGACTGTCAACAACCCCATGCTAAGAAATTTCTGTTCTACCATATGACAGCAGTAGCTAAAATAACCCAGCCGTACAGAGAGCCCCAGGACTTTATTAGCTTTGAAAGTGGACAAATATGCAATAAAACAAAGTTTCTGCAAGAACAGAAATAAACTCTGATCATGGAGTGACTTGTAAGAGTTAAACTTGGGAAGATCAGATCTGAGGAATTAGAGATTTCTTGTTTGTTTTTGTTGGGTTTTTTTCTGGAAATATCTTAAGTACTTGCAGCTGTAAGTGGAGGCAACTCCTTTCAAAACTGTTGAAAATGAATAAGTACAAATCTTCATATACTATTTTAATTCCCCCCTTTGTTTTCTTTTGTCTCTGTCTTTGTTTTATTTCTTCCATCTCAGAAAAATGTATACAGCAATTTGTTAGTTAGCTCTAGAAATTCATAGCAATGACTGAATTACATTCAATAAAGCAAGTTTTAGTGCAGTGTGACACCCACAACTGTGCAAGTCTCAAATTCCCTTTTTCCAGATGACTTTCTTAGTTTTGGTCTACAAGAAGCCAAATTATTTGTATATCTGTAAAACATATTATGCACTGGTAGACACCCAGGCAGCATGTTTTCCTTGTAGAACCAATTTGTGTACAGGGCTTCTTGCCAAGAAAACAGCTTTGCTGACATTTAGTGAATCTCTGAGTCAGTTTAACTCAGCTTGCAGAGGACCTGTTAGCTGGGTAGAACATCTCTGAGTAACTTTTCTGACCCCATGCTGGGGACAATAAATCAGAGAGAATGGCTTCATTGGTATGGAGAAGGAGAAAGAAAAACCCAACATGACCCATCTGGTTGCACTCCACTTGAAATAGACATTTAAAATAGACAATTTCTCCCAAATGTAAATTTTAATAAATACCTTTAGAAAAATCTCTTGGCTTTGCCCTGCACCTTTCTTGCAAGGGGATAATGCTGTGCAGAGATATAGAGAATTTTTAGGAGCCTGCTCTCCTAGCTTTAGTCGTCTTGTAAAATTCCATATAGACACATCTTTTGGGGTTTTTTCAAGTCTGCATCTTACTCTAGAAGTAGGTAATCTTTGAATTTCCGTATCTCAGCCTCAGCTGGAAAAATAGTTCACTTTATATATGTTCTGATTGTTAGGAATGAAAGCTCTGTTTCAGAGTGGCTGCAGGAATTGTAACTCTTCAGCTGTGCTGTTCACTGGTAAGAATGTACAGCCAAAAAAATGAGATATAAGATCTTTTGCTGGACTACTTTTGAGTTGATCTGGGATGACAGAACCTATTTCAGGCCAACAGTTATTCTAAGGTTTCCATGGAGATTAATGATGTCAGAGGAGCAACATCTGAGTGCAGTTTGCTAGACAACAAGGCTGTAATGTAGTGGAGAAGTCAAGTCTTTGCATTTTAGTAAACTCACAGAATAGTGAAGCACATTTTCTCAATGGATTGCAGTTTGCTTTTGATTTGTGCTGAATGTGAGCTGAAGTCATGCTTTTGCAGTGTGGCGTAAGGGAGGATTTCAGTACTGCCTCATACACCATCTCTTAGAGCTTCTAGTGCTGTTCTCCTCACCTGCATATTTTATGTATTCTCGTATTACTTCATTAAACCCTGGCATTTTCTGTCTGCACTGAATTGCCTTGTCTTAAGGGTGATGCCCACGTTTCCCTGAGAGTATATTTGCAATGGATGAGTGAGTATCAAAACTAGAGTAAGTTACAGCTCTGCTGAGTTTTCTGAAAGGTACAAAGACAGTGGAAAGTGGCAAAGCAGGAAAATACAAAAGGTTAACAGAGGCATGAGCCTTAGGAATTTGAAAATTGTTACCATTATAGAGACTAAAACTGCACTGCAGAGACATTGCTGCCCAAGGAATTGACTGTGTTAATAATGAAGGTCTTGCATTTTTGCACAGGGCTCTTGCAATGGGAGGGATTAGAGGACTTAAGGTGCCTTGATACCATGAAAATTCTGTAGCTTTTTAGCAATTCCTGAATGGGAACCAGGCTCTGCAAGCAGTGCTGGTTCCCTGTTATTACCTAGTGTGTGTTTCAGTTCCATAACTGCGGTTTTGCTATTAGTTGTTTAAGGGGTTCTTACAAAGATGTTTGCCAAAACAGAAGTCAAGAAGCAGTACTTGAATTTGGCAGAATATGGGGGAATAAAGACTTTTTCGGAAGTAAAAACAATGGAGGGGAAAAGTTTTAAGATTTTTATGTATAAGTTGAATTCAGTTTTATTACTAAAGCACTTGTTGCCTCTATAGAAGCAGCTGTCTGTAGAAAGGAGCTCATGCATAGGTGCACATCTATTGCAGAACAGTCAGAAGAAGAGTAATGATAGTAAACAATGTCAAGTCTTAGCTTTCCCTGTTTTTGTCAGGGGATTATTAAGCAGAAAGCAGTCTTTTCTGGAGCATCTACTGTGCTTCACTCAGTAAATTTGGCTCTTGTTTCTTAACTGTAACAACAATTGAAACAACTTTGGTGTACAGGATAGCGCCAGACTATGGAAACTCGCTTTTATGACTTGCACAAGTTATCAAAATGTACTCATATTTTAGAGAACTTTTTTTTTTCTTTTGGAAAGCAAAGTGGCAAAGCATCTCTGAGCTCGGATCCTTTTATGTCTGAGTTCAGCAGAGAAGGACTTATTTTTTCCCCCCAGGCCAGTTTCTGAATTCCTGAAATGCAAAGCTTTCGCAGGAAGAGAATGGCCTACTCTGATACAAACCGACTGACAGCTCCTCCTGAAAATCGGGACAAGTTAATACATTCCACATGTTCCCTGCCCCAGTTTTGCAAATTGATTATTTTGAAAAGCTAAGTAAGCCTATCTTTATTTTGCAGGAAATGTTTGGTGCCATTAGGCAGCAACGCTGTTGAAAAGAACAAAGCTGGAACAGCTTTTGATAATGTCCTCAGAGAAATGGCCAATTGCTGTACAAGTGATACAGACAGGACTGTTTGTTCTCACTGGGTGCTGAGCACTTGAAAGTTCACACACTTCATCATGAGCCTGAAAAGGAGTGAGATTCTTTTGAAGCCTGAAATACTGGGCCATTTTGAAAATCTGCCCCTGTGTCTGTAATCTGCCCCTGTGTGACTGTTCTACAGTAATGCAGTTCTAAGTGCTTGACGATTACCTGGAGGGTGGCAGCTCTTGTGTATTACTTGATTTCAAAAAAGGGAATATTTGTTATGGGATTATGTCCTATGAAGCAATAGTCTTTTTGCAGGTCTGGGCATAGCAGGTTAGCAAGTTTCATACACAGATAGCAGGAGTTATCTCAGCGTGGGAAGTGAAGCCTGGGTGTAACAACTGCAGGCTGTGATCTTGTTATTTCCTGTGAGCGATTAAGGTTTAATAAAATGTTCTGTAATCCATAACAGTGTTGAAGCACCTTTATGTTTGTTAAATGGACAGAGAAAGTTCAGAGTAGAGGGAAGTTACTGAGAAATATTATTGTTCCATATATTTTTAAGCACATTCCTTCAGGAGAATAATCTTTCACATCTACTGAGTCATGCAGATGGTTGCATAATTGATTGATGTGTTATATTCAAGTATCCTCCCATCCATCTAAATTTCTCCCTTCAAACAATGCCTTTTGACTCGGTTCTGTTACTGTCTAACCATGTTTGGCAATGTTTTGGTATGCTGAGTTTACTTGACCAAATACAAAGTTTACTTAACCAAATATAAAGTAACAGCCTGACAAACACAGAGATAAGAATCACTAAGCTTGCAGCAGTGCATAACATCTTTTTTAATATTGCTGGGGGTTTTTATACTTTGCTGTAAAAAAGAACAGTCAGATGTCTGCTTCTATCTCCTTATCGTCTGATGACCTGTCACCCCTTCTCTTTGCCCATTGTGCCAGTGGTTTTGGCAATGAAAGAGCCTTTTGTAGATACAGGCCTCCACTGGTGGACTGTTCACTAGTGGGAGGCCCCACCCACTGTTGGCAGCAGCTGATCTTGGACAGAAAAAGAAGAAAAGAGAGGGAACTCCATGGCCAGGTCATACTTAGCAAATCCTTCAATGCTGCTTTTTGTTTTTAACAATTGCTTTCTCTTTCCCCCCAAACTGGAAAGGCAGATGCATAAAGCACAAAGTAAAAAGGAACATCAGACCACTTGCTATGAATCTGTAGCAGTGTCAGATCTTGGCTGGCAGAAATAATTGGTCTAGGAATGAAGGCTGGGACTTCTACTGGTGGATGTCTCACAGTATGAGGCTCATCATTTCAGTTTTTCACTGCAGGGATGTGAGTGTTGTGCCCTTCAAGCCCGGCATTTCTGCATGGAAGTGGATGTTTGGAAGTGCACAGTTTGCAAATAGCTGCATGGCTGACTCCTTGTTTACCCTCAGCATGAACGTCTGCATGCAGAGTCCTGCAGGTGCAGCCAACACACAAGCAATTTTCCCATGCTCTGCAGCCATCCCATCATTCTAGAACAGGGCCCTGTAAGTTAATATCTGATATTTTGAAACTTTGGGGGTTTTTTTAATCAACTCTGCCACCATAACACTGTTCATTTGCTGCAGGAGTTTTCACTTTTATGATCAAGTAAATAATTTGGTCCACGATTTTTGTATTGTTTATGTCACAGAGAATAGCAAAGACTAAAAAGTTGCCAGTTCTTTACATATTCCTAAGAAAATATTGGTTTTAATTAAGTGTTGTTTCATTTACATTTTGGTGTAGCAACATAAAACATCCTGATGTGTCTGTGTTCTTTAGTTTATAAAAATGAGTGTTTTGCTTCTGCACAGGAAAAAACCCTGAAGTTAGTAAAAAAGTTACTGCTATAATTCTTTCCATGTTAAGGGCCTTGAAGGTGCTCCATATTATGCAGACAGAAAGGTCTCTGGCTCTTACAGAAGAGGGAGATTTTTGGGGGGGGGGGGGGGCGGGCGGGGGAGATGGAAGGTGCAGTGAGAGCACCAGGGGCTTATACACACAAAGCTTGGGAAGAGGAGAGGAGAGCTGCCTTACATAGTGACGCCTGATAATAATGATTGGAAAGTCGTTTCCATCAAGCTGGACTGGTGGTTAATCACAGAAGAGTTCCAACAGTTAAAGCCAGAACATTCTTCTGTGCAGCTGTTTTTGACGCTCTGGAGAATTGCTTCCTTCTTCCCTGGGATTGTGGGGGGTGGCTGCAAATGTTGTCAGAAAGATCAGAAGATCAAGGGGAAAACAATCCCTCTAGCTTCAACTTTGCTATTTCTGTTTCAGTCCTAAAAACATGGCTCTGTGTCCAAAGCTTGTCTGTTTTCTTTTCAGCTCTTCTCATTTAGTCACTGGGTAATTAACAGCTGTAAACTTGTCTCACCTAAAGTGCTGTACTAGTTTTATCACTGAACCTCATGCATAAAATCTGGAACTTTAAAAACTGGTAGAAATATATAGCTTTTTTCCTTCTGCAGTGCATGTTTTTTAAAATTTATTTAAAATCCATGTGTAGACTTCTTTTTTTTAAACTCTATGGGAAAACTGAAGAAAACAACAGGGCCATGTGAGGGAATTCCATATTTGCTTTTGGCATTTGATTTCCATAAAGAGGAGGATCCTGTTGACGCATAACATTTCTTTTTTTTTTTCTGTTCCAACTTGCAAATGTTATGAAAGCATTAAAAGTTAGTTCCTTGTTGTCAGGGTTCCAAGATAGATGTTTGCATAGTAGATTAGATGGAATATTTGTGGAGCTTTGAAAACGGCATTTGGGCTCGTGTTTCATTAGCAGGATATGAAGCTGTATCATCAGAAAGGGTATTAATTCTCAAATGCACATTTCATATACAAAATTGATGAGATTATAGACAGATAATGTACCACAGTGATTGCAGAGCCATGAGCAGATCATTAGTGGTGTAAAAGCAGAGGAATGTGCAGTTATAACTTGTTCTCGCTGTTAAAATGGTTCATTGTACCTGAGACCTTACCATGTTTTTACCATTGCAAACCTTGGAATGAGATGCCTTAAAAATGGAGTTTGGGAGGGTAAAACATTGAATACAGGGAAGGTCGTTTGTATTTCAGAATAAAACCCTGACCTCTACTATCTGAAAATCTGTAGAGATAACATTTACCACTTGTAGGTAATACCATCACAGCATCCATAGAGCCTCTGTGCTGCTCCGTGGCACCTAAAGCCTTGCCTGCCCTGGTATTTCTGCTGCTCACAATCCCGAAGATAGCTGGATAAACCCAGGAATAATGCCAATTTTCCTACAGGGATACTGAAGTGAGGGTTGGATTCACTGCTTCTCTTGATCCAGCTTTTGCAGTCCCCTTAAATGGGACAGTGATTAGACTCTTTGTGAGGAAATTGCATATTTAACTGTCAAATTGCAGAGATGGAGCTATTTTCAGGCACCCAACTGCCCATCCTTGTGCAGCTAAAAGTGGCTTGTCTTGCCTCAGACAGCGGGATGACAGGATGTGTGCAGGCCAACGAGCCAGTTGGGCAAGGCTGTCTTGTCCCTTCAAGATTGTACTGCTGGAATTCTTTTAAATACTCTTCAGCACAGAGTTCATGTAAATTAGCTAATTACCAGCCTCTGCCCAGGCTTCCATGAGTGCTGAGTAGTGGAACAGAATGATTTAATTTCCCTAACATATTCTCTTGGCACTTTTGCATGCGGAATATGTTGCTCTAAAGCATCCCTTGATACCAGATCCTTGGCAGTGCTCCAGAAGGAGTTCAAGTTAAAAACCATTCAGCATAATTCCAGGGTTGGCAAACCTAGAGTTGTCACCTTCCCTGCTTCCTATAATTTTGCCGTCTGTAATGCGGGTTTTCCTCTTCTCTCGCGGAAGATGATCTTGCGTAAGTGTTTAAACTGTGAATCAGGGATTACAGCTGGCACTGCTTATGCATATGATATTCTCTTGGGAGAGTAATTAAGCTGAGGTGAAGTGATCACATGAATCTTAATATTTGCAAATTCATTACACTTAAAAAAGGACGGTAGAGTTCTCGGTTACACTGGCAAATGAGTGTGATTGCCTTCCACTGTAATTTTCAGCTTTGCCTTGTGCTTACTCTGAAATGTTTGCTGCTGTCAGAGGCAGGAGTAGTGTATTTTAATTTCCCATTGAAATTCTTGTGAAAGAGTTTGTCTCTAGGGTACAGGAACATTTTGACTGGCTGAGTGTAAATTATTTAAATCCCAAAAAGTTTTGGGATGTGGCCAGATTTATGCTAACAGGAAAAAGAATTTGGTCAAGGTTCTGTTTCTCCTCAGTAGTTGGGTCCAAATCCTGGAAACACTCTCGGTATGTGTTCACTCATTAATTGTACTGCAACTATCAAATAAATCTAAATATAGATGTAAGTACTGGCAAGTATTAGCCAGCTAGTTCTGTTAATTGAAACATGCTGATGTCATTGAAAATTCCTTAATGGTAGCTGCATTCTTTAGCTGTCTAGATACCATTAAAAAACAAAACATGTTTTAATCCTCAGACAGGAGGAGTAGTGTCTACATCTTATTTATATAAGCCTTGGCAATCAAGAGGAAGTTGTAGATCTACTAATTACGTGTTGCTGATTGCCTGTCTCTCATCTTACTACGGTGTTTCAGTGGCCAGAGATACCACCGTTTCAAACTCAGAAAATGGATTTCATTTTCATGATGCTTGATAGTTAGACAATAGTGTTTGCTCCCCATAAAACGGCAATCATAGAACAAAAGTACGAACTGAAAGTTCTGAAGATCAGTGTGTTGCACGTGTTTCTTTGCTCAGTAGAGATTCCTTTTGCTGTGTCTTTCCAAACTCATGGATTAAGGCTCCATTTTGATTTATTTCAACAGCATCAATCTCATAAATACCAGAAGACACCCCCCTCCCATGACACAGAGTAGATGCCGAGTGAAGCTAGCTGTAGTCAGGGTCATTAACCCTTTGTAAGTGTTGGTAGATCACAGGATTGATGTTTCAGTTGGACCTTGCTACTCACATCTCTTTTTAGATGGGACAGCATGGAAATCTGTCTCAGAAAGCTCATGTTGTTCTCATTCTTCCTTCAGTCCTTGCATCTTTTTAATCCAGGATTAAAAGAAGCTGGATTGAAAATTTAAGGTAGTAAATCTCATGCAAGTACTATAATTTGTTTTAGTGACCTAAAAATGGTAACAAGGGTTGTGTGGAAATGTGCTTTGGTCCCTCATTTGTTTTCTATTTTAAGCAGCTAAAAGCAGCAGTCTGGCACGAAGATAAAATCCAGTTTATTTTGCAACCCTTAAAGATCTGTGTTCCTATTTACTGGGCATCCTTATTTTTGTAATAATTAATTTCAAATTAGACTAAATTGACAGAAGAAAAGTGTTTCAGAACTGTGTAAACTGGAAACTATGTAGCAAAAATATTTACCACTTTTCTTTCAAACTTAAAATGGCTTGTTCTTTAAGCAAAGTACTTCCAGCCAAATTGCATAAGTTGGGAAGCCTTTCAGGATCACTTCTGTCCACTGTCTATGGGCTGGTATTTTATCTGTCACATCATGCATGTTTTCTCATTTGTCAGAGTCTGCACATCTGAATTCCTGATTATAGGTCATAGTGGAAATCAGTATTTTTAATTACTGCTTGTATTTCAGGAAAAAAAAAAAATCATTTAAACTACTGAACTTGCCAGAAATCTTAAATTAATACCTATTACTGAGTTTTCAAAGAGCCTAAAGGGAATGTAGCTTCTCTAGGTGTCTTCAAGAAATGGATATAGGTTTTAATGCAAGTCCAGCACTAAAGCTAAGTCATACCTGGTGTGGTTTTGCTTTGGATTGGGGTTTTTTATTGTAGTCCTCTCCCTGGCTCCTGAAGGAATGGTAGTTACTGGGTTTTGTGAGCTTTGTAATTGTTTATGGCAACAAAATGCTGTGAAGGGTTTGGAGTACCCAGAGGTGGGCACACAGCCTCAGGGGAAGTGTGATCCCTGGACCACCTGGTCTCTTCATTAGTCATCTTTTACATCAGATCATTTTATCAGCTGAGTAGCTTTTAGACAGATTACAGTTTCCAGGATTGATCACTGGGAAATTGATCATGGCTTAACAGTGGCTTTTAAAATATTTGAGAGGTTTCTGCAAAGAGAAAAGGGAAAATCCGTACGCTGTGGTGTCTGGGGTAAGAAATATAGAAATCTTTGAAGTAAAGATTATTTAGAGTTGGAAAATCTTTTCCAGGGCAAAGGACAGTGAAGCCCTTGAATAGGTTGCCTGCAGAGCTGGTTGCCTCTAGAGCAATAAAGGTGAAAATTTGTCACATCTATCAGAATGGAATGGATTTGACCCTTCCAGGGCCTGAATAATGGAGTACATGACTTTTATGAGACTCCTCCAGTTCAAAGGCCTAACGTTGGGTTTGGGGTTTTTGGTGGTTGTTTTGTATTTAGGGTGGTTTTGTGCGTTTTTGGGTTGGTTTTGGTTTGTTTGGGGTTTTTATCTGTAAAGATGCACAGACCTTTTATGAACATCTTTCATGAAGCTAATGTCGTGATTTAATTTAATAAAAGATATTGGAGTTATTGTACATTAACATTGAAAACTGCCTGAAATCAGACATTTACCAACTTACTGTGATTTACTCTTTCAATAATTTATTAAAGCTAACATCTATGTCCCTCTGCACAAGATTTGTCATCTTTGAATCCTTTTGAAACAATTAAATTTTGCACAAAAATCTAAATATGTTTAGCTAGCAATGAGGTATCTCAAAACAGTCTCTGTGCATTCAAAAACGTATGTTTTATATATATAAACTTTTTGTACATATGTGTACATTTGTGTGCACATATATTTAAAAATCTTAAATCTTAATCTTAAATCTTAAAACCTGTTAAAGCACAGGTTATTTTGAATGAGGTTGGCAGCACATCAGAAGATTAAATTTTCCTGGTTATTTTGGATCTTTTAGTCACTAAATATTGAATTTAGAACAGCTTGCTCATTTTATAGAGAGAAATAATTTGAAGTAAAACTACCCAAAAGGCAAGATCTTATCTAGTAGCGAAAGCTGTGCTTGTTAATGTTTCCAAGCATGTAGAGCACAGCTGAAAAAAAATCAGATTAAAATGAAGCCAGTATTTATTCTGAAGTGGAGTTCACCACTGGTCACACCTTTTGCAGCTGCCAGTCACTCTGATGTGCCACTATACTTGATGACATCCTCATACTGATTTTAGTCTGCCCAATCTATTTGTATTGTTTCCCTTGTGTTGAGGGATCACTGTGAATAGGAGTCTTGGTGTCTTTAATATGACTGAAGCCATAGTTTCCAAGAAATGACCATTCTGGTAAAGCACTCACAGTAAGAGTATCTAATAAAGGTGATTTAATAGGGGGAATTACAAAACTAAGCAAAGTTTAAGTCTTACTATAAATTACAGATTCCTCTGCAGCATTTAGTTTGTGTATATTTGGAATGTACCTCAGGGAAATGGTTTTGGATCCAAGCATATTCAAAGCATGGAAAAAAGAACAAAAAACCTGCAAATTAACTGAAAATCTTGCAGATCCTACATGATGAGGTGATAAACTTTACTCTGGCTCGACGACCATTAGAAACGTTGCCAGCTCTGATTGAGGAACACCAAAATGAAGTAGAAGCAGGGTGCTTATTTCATCATTAGCTTGTGTGGCAATGGAAATCTGGTAGAGACTTCTGTGGGGATAATTCTCAAAATAGCTTGGGATAAATCCCGTGATGACAAGAAGCAATAATGCACATGTTATACTTGGAATGAACTTCCAGGCTGCCCTGGAATAGTTTGATAGGTACTGTGGCAGCATGTGACTCTGTGACTGTCAGAAAGCTGACCTTACAAACAAGTCAAAAATCATAGGAAAATTATTAGTGACCATTTAGTGATGTTCAGAGGAGTGGACTGGGAGACGCAGGTAGAATTTTGACCCCAGGGAGAAAACGCCTTCAGCAGAACCAGACTTTGAGAGACTTCAGCTGTGCTTTGACTTCACATGTTACTTGGACCAAGTGTGCAAGTGTATTTAAACATTTAAATGGTTCTCTGGAGTTCACAGAAGGGTGTGAGTTAGCGGAGTCTCACAGGTGTTTCTGCCCACATCAATGAACATTTCATCATTATATCCCCCTGCTCCTCTGGAGTGTCCATGGCTTTCAAAACCTTGACTTGGAGTAGCTGAGCAAAGCTCTCCCATCCCACCCTGTTAGGATGTTAAAGCACAAATGTAGTCAATTGTGCAATGTCAAATTAGATGTTCTGGTGAAAACTGACCTTTGATATATAAAATTAATACCACTGCTCATCTGGAGAGTGAGAAATGCAATTATTCTCTTAGGTCATCTCTGTTTTCTGTCATTCATAGCCTTTTTCTTGTCTGTGAGAGAGGTCTGTTTTTCTGGGGAGCTTTCCAACCATCTGATAAATAATGCTGTGTACAGCCAAGTGTATTGCTGTACTAGAATTTAATTTTCTAATCCTGAAGAGATGTAAAGATGAATTTTCCCTTTGTACCTCTTCATATTTGTTTTTTTTAAAAAGACAGTTGTTAGATTATATAGCTGAATGTATGTACAATATGCTGGAAATTAAGGTGAAAGTATCAAACAGTGCTCTTTTAATTCAAGATCATTGATCCCTCCAGATGTACACAAAAATTTTAACTTCAAGAGTCTGATTAGCTCCATGTCAGCATATATTAAAGAAAAGTAAGATTAGCAGTCTGTGATAAAGGTAAAATCATACCATTTACTATAAGATTTTGGTGGAGAAAATGTTGTTGAAGTCATATATGCTGTCTAATATTTTCTCTTCAATTTAGTTTTGGGGTTTGGGGTTTTTTTTGTTTTTTTTTTTTGCTTTACCCCTTTGTGCCATTGTCAGCCCATCAGAAATCTATTCAGTGTTTTTTCAATAAATAACTTAAGTACAGATTTTGTCACTATGTATTGCTATGAAGCAGAAGAATGTTACGTTTGTTATACAGGAGTAGGAAATGAAACAAGTTGGCTTTAATTTTTCTCCCTGCTTTCTGTTCTGATGTAGTGCACAATGCACAGAAACCTTCCTTAAGTATTCTCACTTCCAGTTAATTCCACCTGTATCCCTCACTGTTCTTCTGGTTTTCTGCCTATTTAGGTGGTTAACATTGCTATTAGCAATATCTGTACCTGTTGCATGCTCTTGACTACTGGTTATGTGCAAGAAAATAGCTCCCGAGGTTGTATTTAGCAGAAATAGAAACTCTAGGAACTGTTCATTTTGAGGTAACATTCTATTGCATTCATCCTACACAAAACAGGCAATGCAATTTAGAAAGGCTTGCTAATAAACATAAATTCGAATTCATTAAGCAGGATGCCCTGGAAGGAAAATCAAAAGTTAGACCAGGTCACCTGGTTCTTCATCAAGGTGTATGTCCACTGGGTTTGTAGTTTCTGTCATCTTTTAAGACTGTTTGCTTGTCATACTTGGGTTCAGCATCAGAACACTATTTTTAAAGTATTTATACGGAAACCATGCAAAGACCTTTAGAAATGCTGTATAATTAAGAGCTGAGCAAAATGCTCACAGCCAGACAAATGACACTGGCTAACCTTAACCTAAAGATTCCCCAGGTTAGTGGTTCTGGATCCAGCATCCCTCTGCCCTGACTAGATCTCTATTTTCTTTTTTAAATATTTTTTCTTTTCTAACCTATAAACTCTTCTGTGGGATTCATTCTGCAGCCATCTCAAACATTTGGCAAGCACCTTTTTTTCCTCCTTCTCCAGCAGAAGATGAGTAAGATACAATTCTGCTGGTGCTTCAGATGGTTTGTATCACTCAAGACACGCAAGGTGCCTCTGAGTACCTTACACTGATGAGAAATGTCTGCTCCTGCTACAGCTTCAAACCCTTCCTGCAGCCACGGCTCCCTGGAACTGTGCACACTGACTGCCCAAGGAGTATCCAAAAGGAGCAACTACATATTGTGTGTTTGCATTCAGTTATTTGTCTCCAACCTTAATGATGTTTCAGAGAAAACGGAGTCACATTTCTAAGTTTTATTTGTGTTTCTCAAGCTGCACCAGGGGAGGTTCAGGTTGCACATGAGGAGAAATTTCTTCACAGAAAGAATGAGTAGACATTGGAATGAGCTGTCCAGGGAGGTAATGGAGTCACTGTCCCTGGAGGTGTTTAATTGCAGACTGGATGTGGCACTTGGTGCCATGGTCTGGTTGACACAGTGGTGTTCAGTCAAAAGTTGGACTCGGTAATCCCAGAGATCTTTTCCAACAGAATTGATTCTGTGATTCTCTGTGGAAGACGGATGCAAAGATTCTTGTTTAGCCGTGTGCTGTCAGGGGCTTTGGGAGAAACAGAAAAAGTTGTGAAAATTGTGATGAACTTGTGTGTCTCACACAGGGTGATACTGGCTGATCCTCTGCCAGCAGAATGCCTGGAGCTTGCATCCTTTGCATCTCCCAGGTGTCCCACCATCCCACTTCTCTTTCCCACTGTTTACAACAGAGCCACTGGGCTCTTCCCCGAAGGTGACACAGCAGTTTTATGTCATCCCTGTATGTTCACTGTCACCATTTATCATTGTTTGCTTATGTCTGTTACAGAGTAAGAACAAAATAGGTTTGACATGCCTTTCGAGGTGTTCTTGAGATGGGTCACTTGAGTCCAGCCAGTGGATTGTTAACATTGAAGCACTGCTTGCAAATTCTTGCAAATGCTTGTGGGGTTCTTTTGGGTCCTTCCTAAGCAGTGGTGCATAAGCTGAGCACAGGTCAGAGCCGGTGGGGAAAAATGCCCATTTTTCCTGGTTCAATTTGCTTGAGTTTCCTGAGTTTCAGTTTCAACGTAATCCTTAAACAATGGATTTATTGAAGAAAACTTTCAATTTTAAAGGCTAGAGTACAAAGCTGGGGTTTGGATTTCACCCATGCTTGGGCTGTAGTAATCTTACCTTTCAGTGCACCTGCTTGGAGGGGCTCATAGTTGGAAGACAGAAATCTATTAGGGAGCTGTGTTTTCAGTGCCTTGCTGTGTTACACCGGAGCAGGTATTCATTTGCATTCACATAATCAGTATTAGAGCAACAGAGTGATTTATGGAGGTTTCAGTATCTGCAGGCTGTTCTTCAGAGCAAATGTTACTGGATAGTCTTGGAGAATAGCAGTCTAAAATCATCTCTGATTGCTTTGTGATATTTTAAGGCTTTCAGCCAACCTGTTTTGGGTGGCTGTAAATGCACTGCGGAGCAGCGTTCACACGAGTGTTGCAGCAGAAGGTATGGCTGCCCTACATCCCATAATGGGTAGAAATTCCCAGGATCCCTGGCAAGCACTATAAATGAGCTGAAAGCAGCTTAGCTGTAGTAGCAGGGACCTGTGTGTGGCTGAGGAGCTGCCTAAATCAGCAGGCACAGTGAGGTGGTTCTGACACCCCAGAAAGCAGGTAAAGCACAGCTGGCTTGGAGCTAACTCACACATCTGCATGGCGTAAATGTGCCTGCTGAAGGTTTGAATAAAACATTCCTGAGCTGCTGGTTCCCTGCTACCAGCTCATGTCTCATGTGCACCTGGTCTTTGACCAACATTGGCACTCAGGGACCGCCTCGTTCCAGCTGGAAACATCACTTAATTCATGCCAGAGGGTTTCTGTGTGTGAACAGAATGGTGGATTGAGGCGTCAAATTCTCCAAGAATTCTCTGTGCTCTTGATGCAGGAAAAAAGGGATGTCTCTTAATAACCATGTACGTAAAACAAACCAAAAAAACCCTTAATTTTTACACTTTTTGTTTGTTTGTTTTCTTCTTTAAAACATTGACTGAAATTTTAAAGATGTAGCACATGATTTTTTAAGAATGTTTTTGTAAACAATATTGAGTACACTGGTAAAGCAGGTCTGCGGGGGCATGCCTTGACTCCAGCTGCAGGTATGATTGCAGACTGGGTGGCTTCGCTCTGCAGTGTAGTATTGCTGATGGAATTTCCTGATGGAACTCAAGTTCAGTTTGTGGCACATGCAGTCAGAGGGGTTCAGGGAGCATGTCTGGAGCTCGTATTTACAGCTGTGCCTTTTTGTTAGCTTTGCATCAGGTAGTTTTTATCTCTGTGTATCAACCTGGTTTCTTTCCTGGTTCCGTACTTCTGCTCCAAAACACAGCCACAGCTGAGAAAGGCAGGTTTGGATAGAGGTAATGTTATCTTGTGTCTGTCAGGACCAGGTCTGAAAGCAAAAGGAAGTTTTATTTCTTTAACTGTAATGGAGTACTGTCCGTTGCACAGCTTGAAAAGAGCAGCCTTTGTTTCCTAGATCTGATTGTTCTGCCACGGTGATAGGTTTGCCTGAGTAACTTACTCTTCCTTATCTTGTATGTGAATTTGGATTTCCAATGAAAAGTGTGGTTTCCCTGCTTATCACATCCAGCACCTGCAGGATCTTGTATTCAACCTGATTTTCAAGTATTGCCATTCTGAACTGTAACATCAGGTAGTTGTTTACCCATAGCTTCAAAAACAAACTAAGAATCAATTTTTTCCATCTTTTTTTCTGCTCAATAATTCTGCTGGTTTTGAGTTCAATTTATTAATAAATAATAGGATTTATTAATAAATAAATAAATAGGCTCTTGGAAATGTTTCAGCTTACCAGCTGTGGTAGCGGTTGGCTATGGGCTTGCTTTTTATCATTACACTAAGCAAGTTCTTGAATGGCTTTGTAACCAGGTCTTAAAGCCAAGTTTTCCGTATGTTGTAAAATTTAAGAAGTGGCAAACTTGCTTTAGGATTGGGAGATTAGATCAACACTCCTGGCAAAATGGGCTGCTGAGTATCAAAGCTGAGAGAAATTATGCTCAAAGTCAGCCAGTTTTCAAAATCCTAGTGGTCTTTCCCAGTAGTGTGTGTGAGATGCAATTTGCTGCCACCTAAAATTCGCTGCTCTTGCTTCTGTCTGTGCTGCCAGTCTGTCCTTTGTGCTGGTCACAACGTGACTCTTGTGTGACCTGGTCACTGCACGAGAGCAGCAGAAAATACCAAGGGCTTTCCACCAGTGTACAGCTGTGACCTGCTTGAGATGGGATCACTTGGGCTAGCAGGAATGGGATCATCACAAAGGAAGCAGAAGCAAGGGGTTAGGACTGCTCTTTTCAGTGAGAGAGAGTTGGACTGGCTCCCTTTCTTGCCCGTGATGGCTCCAAAGGGGCTCCATTTTTGCTGGCACTCTGAGCAAGCAGCTGTGTGCTGCGTTTGCCGGGGGTTTCTGCAGGGAGGTTACTCCGGTTGCCCCTGATAAGGGGTTGTCTTCAGCACACACTGGTAACGCTTAACCTGGGGACACTGGTGTCCACTACCCTGCCTGTTTACTGAGCCAATCTGTGCCCTTAGTGTGGTTAAACCAGAACACTCAGTTCACACTCTCTCACACACAAATCTTGATGCATGTTAGTTTGCACCCAGCAATGAACAGTATTATTGGTTAACCCTTAAGGAGCCCATGCTACTGAGATTTTGGAGAAAACAGTAGAAATACAACGTAGAAAGGAAAGCTGTAACAATGAAATCTGTTATTTCTGTTTTCATGCCAGCCACTTCCGTTTCAGGAGGAGCAGTATCCTCTCCCTTCCCTATGCTGCTTTTATCTCCCATCCAAAAAAGCTTTGCCAACAACCTGGTATCTCAGTTAAGCACAGCCTGGTTGCCTACCTTCAGGAGGCTGCTGCCAGCTGCTCGGCTTAAAAAACTTGCAGAGCACTCTCAGCGTTCCTGGGGATGGCAGGGGGCTTTCCAGAGAAACACCAGCTGGGCCTAGTCCCTTTTCCCTCCATGTGCCATTTCACTCAGGTACCCAAAGAACACAAGCATATATGGAGCAAAGAAGGGATTTAATTCAGCTGTGCCGTGACTGTGCAAAGCACCCTCTGACATGGATGAGGACTGTACAGAAACCAAGATTTCAGGAGAGTGTGCTGCCAAAAGGAAAGATTTATTGATCTAAACCCTATATTAAGAAAGCAAGCAAACAACAAACCCACAGCGTGCAACCTCCCTGGTGCAAGCTTTCAATTTGTGCATGTAGTTATTTCGCAGAAGATTCATTTTAGACATTGACATCTTGCTTGGTCTATTCTCCACTGTACAGTGTAGCTGTATAGTATCCAAGTGCTCCAAACCTAATGAAATCACCTTCCCTGGTGATGCTGAAAAACCACATTCTTTCTTTTAACAGAGGGGAATACTATGACTTACTCAGGAAAAGTGGTATCTTAAGGAGAATGGAAACCAGAAATGCTCAGTCCTTACCTGTACTGTACAAATCCTTTTGCCCACGGTTTTTTGATGTGGAAAAACTGCCATTTTCCTCCCCTGAAACAACCTTCCCATAGATATTCCCAAGCCCTGAGTTGTTTTCCTGCAGAGGGTGGTCAGTTGTTTCTTTTTCAACTCCTTTGACTGGCAGTGCCCTTTATGGTCCGATCACAGAGAACAAGAGTTAATTAGGATCTTCGAGGGAGATTAAGAGCATTTTAAACAAAAAACTATCCTCAGGATGTTAGGACTGCTTTGGGAACAAATAGGGTACAGGAAGATGGGAAGTGGGACTTTGATGCATGATTTGACAGTCCAGTTGTGACCGGGCCAGAGTGATGTTCCTCTCACATCATGTTGTCCATTAATTCTTTTGGCAAGGTTTATTTCCTATGGGAGTTGGCCACGATGAGTGGTGTCCAGGGACAGTGTTTCTTCTCAGGCTTTTTCCACGGTATGCAGCTGATTTTCCACCATGCAAGTCACACGTGCTGACAAGAATCAGATGCACCTGTTCCTTGACCACAGCCCTCTCCACAGATGCAGATTTAGAGCCTCTGAAAAGAAAGGGCTGGAGGGTGTGGACCAGTTGAGCTGGGTAATTTCACTGCCAGAGGTATTTTTAGTATAAACTGTGTACTCGCATCTAAGTTTAGAGTGATTGTAATTATGTTAGAAGTTTTGTTATACAAAAATAAACAGCTGCTGGAGACTGAGGGCAGCTCGGGACCACAAAGCATTGAATGCACTGATTCACACGTGGCAACGCTTTTTCTAATGTGCCCATTGGGATTCCTTGACTAAACTCTACTGCCTGCTTCAGCAAAGTGTTTTACTCTTCATCAATTTCAGCAGAGCATCTTTGGTTATTTTTTGGGGTTTTTTTTGCTGTGAGAGGTGCTGTCATCTTCTCCTCAGCAATGCCTGTATTTGATGATAAAGAGCAGATTTTTCCTTGCAAAGAAACACTATATTTACATACGTACTATGCTGTACCTGTATGCTTCACATTTCCCTGGGCTGGCCTCTCAAATCTCAAGATTTCTGAAGATGCCTGCAATGGATTTATTGGATGTATGCAGGAAGTGTGGGCTGCAGAAGGACAGCATTCACTTTATTGTGCTTACAAGGAGTTTGCTAGCCAAGGGCAAAGAACGCTCTTCCTTAAGCTTTCAGTCAAAAACCAGTCTAGACATTTTTATCACATTAAACAGTCTGAAGCATTTAATAGGTATGTGACAGGAAAAAAAAGCAGTCTGAACTAGCTGACCAGTTTTCTTGTGGGAAAAGCCTGCTGGGCTCAAGTTTTTATTCTTTGCAATGGTAATTATTATGCTGGAAATGCTTAACAGTGATGAAGACAAAGCTGGTTTTAGACATGTAAAAATGTTACCTTCACTTTCCATGGGGTCTGCTGTGCTTTGGGTGTGACACTGCTCTTTATTTTGATGGGCTTTGCCTTTCCTGAGTCTGTGTGCCACTTGTTACTGAGCTGTAGGAGGCCAGAATGGATGGTGGCAGCCATAGTTAAGCACCACTTGAGAACAGTTCATCCAGCCAGTGCAAATGGCAAAACATTTCCTTTTTGTCTCTGTGAGGGTCCCTTTATCAATTTTTATGGTGTAACTGGTTGCATCTGTTGATTCCCACTGCATTTGCTGGCTTCTTAACAGACTGCTCTTTCTTTGACCTCCACCCTCATGTCTAGAATCCATTCTTTCACCTTTCCAGGCTTCTTCCCCATTAATCCCCTGGTCTGTCTGCAGCATGGGGCAATACTGAACTCCTCACCACCAGGAGCCCTGCCATCCCCACTCCTGAGCTGTCACAATAAATGACCCCCCCTCTGCTCTTGCCTGGAATGTTGGCAGTGTTCTTGCCACTTCTCTCCTTTTCACCCCCACACGCAGACACCAGCGTTTTCTTTTGTTGGTCTTTCTTAGTGTATATTCCACCCAGTTCCTTCCTTTCCAGCCATACTGCAGTAACCCAGCTTCATACTTGGAATAATCTCTAAAAATAGCCTTGTCTGTGCTGTCCCAAATAATTTCCATTTCAGATTTCCCAGACTATCTGCTGTTCTTTCCTAGCATGGTGAAAATGTGGCCATCTTCCCTTTTGATTTTAGCTGTGTTGGTCTGCTTGGGCACTTAGTCATGCTGTCTCAGCCCACATCAGTACCGGACACCCCATCCTTGCTTCCTTTATCTTTTCCTGTTGTTAGTTCCTTCCTCCTCTTTTCAATTCTTGTGCTCTGCCCCACACATCCGTTTCACTTTTTTCTGCTCTGTTGGTTGCCTGGAGTCAGGAATGTCCTCCTGTTCCAGCGTGATGTGCATGCTCTCACTTTTCCAGGGAGAGAGGAGAAGGTGCTGCTCATCTCCCTGCCTATGTGAGTGTGTTCCACATGTACCTGTGAAGGCAGAGGTATCCTCTGCTTGTGCTACATGTGTCCCTTTCCTCCTCAGCAGCAGGTGGCAAGAAAGAGCATTGATGAGGAGGAGGAGGAGCTCAGAGAGGTATCAGTTCCCCCTCTCCTTCCCTGCTGCTTGACACTGAAATTACATCTCAAAGTTAGGAATTCAGAGAAAGTGAGTCCCCTGGCTCTGGTGTCGCCAGTTGGTCCAGAAAAATCTGAATAAATGGAAGTTCTCAGCATGCTGTAAATCCTGCTGTTTATTAGGAGCTGTCAAAGAAGTGTTCCAAATGGGCTGTGAAGGCCAGCAGGCCATACCAGCACTCCTGACTGGCAGCCTGGCTCTCCTTTCCGTCTCCATACTGCACAAATAGGCTACATACCAACACTTTTATTTTTATCCCTTTAGGAATACTGTGTCAAATCATCCACTTGGAGCAGTCAAAAACTGAGATGCCTTTCCTTCAGAAATTTCATATATATATATATATATATATATCTTATGAATAGTTGAACAAGCCAAAATGCATCCAGCGGGAAGATTTGGAGAGGTTGCTGGCTTGGAGCACTCTCCCACCCCTCTCTTTAATAGCTGACATGCCTGGTTTTACCCCATTTCTTAAACAAGCCATACATTAATATTCAGAGAGACATTTTAGGGGTGTTGTTCTTAAGGTATGTAAACAGCTGAATGCCTCAATAATGACTATATTAGCACCCTGAACTGTTTCATCAGATAAAGTTCTGAGTAGTCTCACACAGCCTCCCTTTACCCCAAAGAGACAACAGCTGTCAGTTCGCTAGCGACTGCTGTGACAGGAAACAGAGCACAATGTCAAGAGAGTTGTTTTAATATTTGACTAGTAGAAATGAATATGCAGATTGCACAGGTTCTCTGAGGCAGGGATTAGTGAAAGAGACTGTGATGCCATGTTTTTTATGCATTCCCATTTTCTGCTTGTGGTTAACTATGAGCTGACCAGCTCAAGGATTGCGGGTATTTTTTGTTTATCCTTGCCCACATTATCTGCACAATCTTTCTTATTGTTTTCAGAGCTTCTGGGCAGTGGCACAACAACTATTTAAAAAGAAATGTGGCTGAAACAAACTGGCAAGAAATGCTTACTCTGCCACCTACCTACCATAATGAAGGAGTAATAACTAAAAGTTCAGAACCAGTTGCTTTTCCTCTTGCTTCTGTAGAAATTAAAGATACAAACAAGTGATAACCCAGTATATCTCCAACATGGCTGTCTGTATTTGTCCTGCTGGAAAGAGGGATTCTGGATTTTCAAATTATACACAGCAGTTTATTTTTAGCCTTGCCTAGTTGTGATACACTGTGTTTAGAACCGGGGCAGTCTCATCTTCAGCAAAATGCCCAGCTTGTTAATGAGTTAGCACTGGGTGTTATTGGTGATGAAAGGTGTACTTAACATCACTAAGTCTGTAATTAAAACAAGTCTTGCTAGCCTCATTCTTCAGAGGGAGGAAGAGGAAAACGGGAAATAGCAAAATGTCCATCCAGGACTCCAGAGCTGTCTGGCTCACCACCGCCTGCAACCTGCATCCCTTGACTCCTACGAACCCCAAAGGGGATGTGTTTTTCCTGAACAATTGATGATGAGTGTTGGTTTTGCATACAACAGGCAGAGTGACTGGGGGTGAGGAGAATAGACAAGTTGAATCTCTGCAACAGTGTTAAGGCCAGACAATTGCTATTGTTTTTTTTTCCCCCAATCCATTAAATGTCATTCTGATTCCCAGATCTGTTTTTTGCACAGGAGTGTTGAAGTGCACACTGTGAGCCCCATGTAGTTTCTTTTCCTGATACTGACTGGGAGACTTTTTTCTGTGATGTGAACTTGAAATCTTGGCAGAAAAATAAAATGAAACCAGCCAACTAAAATCTCCATGGGGAGCTGCAGTCTGCTCCAGCCACACTTCAGCAAGGGCAGCTCACAGCTCTGCTGCTGTGCTTACTTGAGCCTGGGTCTGTCACAGAACTGAGTAGAAAAAAAAAAAAGCTGCACCTAGGAATCTCTCCTAGCCAGGGTTTGCATTTACTGATGGCCTGGGCAGAAGGACAGTGGCTAATTTCCATTCCAGCCAGCTGATAATGCCCTGCCTGCATTGCCCTAGCTCTGAGATGTGATTCAGGGGTGCTGATAAAGGGAGATGAAAACAAACAGGCTGTCGGGTGTGAGGAAGGAAGGAAGGAATGCACTGATCAAGTGCAGATGCCAGGTCTATGCTTCTTGCTTTTCATTCCATATTACCTTCTCCAGTTTAAAGAAGGGAATGTGAAACCCTCTGTCTCTAGGGTGGAAGGTGGGTGCTGAGATGGAATCTGAGCAGCTTACATCTTCTGATGTAATGAAGATTTTGATACCAAAATCTTCTTACCAATGTCATGGGTTAAACTGCACAATGGCAATCTTAAAAGTATAAATGCCCTGTGCATTTCCATGGTGACTGTAGTTCACAGGCTTTATCCAGGTCCCAAGAAATTTGTAATCAGTTTAAACTTTCAACAAATACCTATTTTTAACACACTGCCAACTGTCAAATAATGAACGCAGCTTTTTGATATTAATGCATTTTAGACTGCTGGAACACTTGCCAAAGATCACCTTAGCTTTGTCTGAAATTTTAAGCCAGCAGTGTGGGTCACTCTTGTTTTCTCAGAAATCATCCAAAACCCAGCAAATTATAATGTCACTTTCCTAATTTTAGATTTTAAAGTAACTTCTATGTTCCTCACAGCTTATTAGTTTTTAATATATCTGTATATTTTGAAAAAGATCCTAATAAATCATGTCCAAACTTTAATAAAGTTTAGTTTGAACTAAAGTACCTGACCATAGGAGGGATTATTTCAAACACGCAGGGATTTGGAAGTTATTACGAAAATATGATCTTGACCTTTCATTGCTTTTTATTAATACAAAGTCTGTGTCAGTGTTTGGAAACAGACAACTGTGTCCTCAGGATGTGGTCACGGAGCAGCTGATAGCTGTAGTTTATTTTTGTTTAAGGTACTATATTGTGTTCTTTCCAACACTTTTCCTTGCACTTAAAAAGGAAAGACTGCTGATATTAATGTCGTTTGGAAGTTTGTTTTCATGGTATTTGTAGCTAATAATTCGGTCTTAGAATCTTGCAGTTGTTTTATGTCCTTGGACTCCCAAATTCTTGAATTTGTAACAGGAGTGATGCTCACTTAAGGTTGTTTGCTGTTTTTCTGTACTCCCACCTGAACTCTTGCTAGAATTTTAATTACAAACATGTATTTATCTCTTCCTATCATATTAAAATACAGAAATCACTTCTGCTTAAGACCTTTTAGAGCACAAAGCTCCAGAATGAAGCTAAAAAGTAGAGACTGAAGTTCTAAGTGTCAAAATTGCCCATGATTTTAATTCAAATAATTTGCACAAATACTTTGTACAGGTGTACCTAAAAGTGAGAAACTCTGCTCACTGACTTAAGATATCTTGTGTTACCTGTCAGCAGCAGATTAAACAACAGCAGAAATTAAGTATGGTATTAATTGCCCAAAGATCATATTGAAAACTTGTTTTTTAATAAATCTCCCAAATCCCATTCCTTTGAGGTTCGTTGCTGTAATGATACAAGGTGTCAGAGTTTACAAAACTGTAAAGAGAGAGTCTGGGCTTCAGTAAATCAGAAAATACTTGAGATGTTTTGCAAGTGCTACGTGTTGGTTGCTTTGTTCATTTGTTTGATTATTCCATGAGGTCGCCTTTGCTTTATCATTGCTTTCTATTGAAAGTCCAGAGTGAAGTAATTAAACTTAATAAAAGTCACTGCTGGTTAAATCCAGATACACTGTATGCATCTATCACGTGCTATAGCAATCCAGAAAGGATCTTGGCAATGATTACACAAACCATTGTTTTCATCAAAGTCTAATTTGCTCTCTATTACTACCTGGGGATGAGATGGCTTCCAGGAAATGGGACACTTGACATTAAACTAAATAAATCCTGGACACCTCTAAGACTTCTCCTTGACTAAAGATAAAAATGTAGCTTCTTCCACATTTTTAGACAGCTTAATGTTTTATATGGTTAGTGTTTATTATTGGAATGAGGTAAAACAGGGAAAGTTCTCGGGAATGGTTCATCACATGCTCACGTTACGAAATGAAGTTCACTTGACAGATCAAAAGCAAAATGGTACTGTTAGATGCATACTGAATAATAAGTGTAAATGAAAATCAGTGGTTATTTACTGTCTTTTGATGAGTCCGATTGCTAAATCCTCTGTACAATTCACAGCATTATGAGTATTTTCTCTCCTGAAATAATCCCTTGGGAAGATCTCTGCCTTTCCCTTTGCCTTTCACCTCTGCTGTTACAAAATCGAGAATGTGAACACCAAATTTTCTATCACCAGAAGGAAAGAAAAGTAAAACCAACTTTCTTATTCAGTGAAGTTTGTAGTTTTCTATGTATGGTTTATTATTTTTTAATAAAAAATAAACTTAAGTGTTTAGTAACTTCCAGTTATGATAGCTCTGCGTTGTGGCTCACTATTCAAGTCATACCTTTTTCTGGGAATATGTACAGATTCTCTTAGTGCTTTAGGAGTTTCTTTGAGAATGAGTAAAATTTTAGCTTTTTTTGAACACTTTGGTGTTGAAATTGCCGAGTTACTTTTGTTTTTCCAGGCATTTCAAGTAGCATCTATCTGAAGGCTCATTTTAGTCAGCAAGTGAAACTAATAAAGTTGGTTTACAATGGTGGCACACAAGGACCAATCCCAATCCTATCAACACTGTGTGACAAGTCCAGATGACTTTGGTGATCCATTTGGATCCATTCAAAAGGGAAACTCTGCTCCAGTGGGTCTGTATTGCTGCTGAGCAGAGAAATAATTTGCTTTCTTGGGACTACAAGTATCTGTAATTTACAACTTTGTGAGGAATTAGACCTGAGTGAATCATCTGAGAAGCTTTCCATAATGGCTTGATTTAAATGTATTTCTCACTGTCAGAACAGAGTCTTGTTGGAAATCTACCAGAGTAAGTTTATTTACAAAACCAGCATATCTCTTTATACACCATTCACTTCTCATAAAGGCAAATGTTCTCTCCTGAAAAGGATGGGTGGTAAGCACTTATGTCAAAAAATGAGAATGTTTTTGAATGAATAGGAAGCCAGGGGAAAACTCTAGATATGAACAAACTAGGAAGCCATTAGGACAAAAAGAAAAAAACGTGAGGAAGCTGGGAGGTGCTGTTTGAGTCCTGTGTTTTATCCTTGGAATTACTTGTTAGAAACAGGCTGTCATTAGAGGAGGTGACAGAGGCAGAGCTGGGACCCGAAGGCCAGGACCAGGAGCGGGTACACTCATTTCTGAGCCCTGCACTGGGCAGCCTCACTGAACTGGGGGAAATGCTCACAAGATTGGTTCAGAACAGGCCCCTTCTTGTTGTGGTCTAACCCCTCAGCTGCCCCTGCATGCCAGTGCATTCCAGCAATTAAAACGAAATGGAAAAGGAGACAAAATGGAAATTGACACCGCTGCTAGACGATGCATGCTCAGGCGCCTGTTGTATGTCTGTTGTTGATCCTGGACCTTGTTTTGGGGAGAACTGTTTTAAGTTGCTTGCATTAGCTGTGGGAATAATGTGTTTAAAAATAGCCTGCTGAAAAAATGCACTTTTTAAAAAGGGGAAAAAACCCAACAAACCAGCAAATTTTGACTGTGGAAAAGCCTGGAGAGCTGTGAAATCTTGGAATTGTTTTATATATACACTGCAGAAATTCAGCAGTGTGGCTCTCCCTGTTTCTTTTAGGATTCACACTATAGTGGCTTTTATTTTCTTAAAACTTACTCTGAATTTTAAATTCTAGTGTTGAAACCAAAGTTTCAGGTTTAAAAAATACCCTGCCTCTGCGTTTTGCTTATGTTAATGTCACCTTTATGACCAAATGAGTTTGACATTGAGGAGTAAATATATGAAGATCTGACTTTTCTTCAGGTTTCTAGAAACTACTGTAGTATTTGAATATGAAAGTACTTCAAAGCCTCAATAAAAAATGAAAGGGGCTTTTTTATAAGACTTTCTGTGCTGCAGTGCCTGTTTAGTCATGGACAGCTGGATGTTCACGCCAGTACACAGCTCTGCAGGTAAACTTGCTGAACTGGGATGAACTCCATAAAAAGACCCCAAAAGTTAGAGAGGTCTGCTGATCTAGATCTGATTGTCTTTGTTATGAAGAATCTTGTTCACTGAACAGGAGTGGTGGTGAAGGTTATATGTACGTCAAGGTGAGAGGAAAGAGTGGGAAATAGCTTTGTTTTTTGGGTTTTTTAGTTGCTTCCTTCTATCTGTAGGAAAACATATGTTCCTGGGCAAGATTACTGAACTCAGCATAGTGTTGAGTGGGTGCTGCACTTGAAACCCACACAGACAATAACTGGAGCAAGTTTAGGGAGTGTAATTCAAAGAGGTAAGTGGTGAAATGGCAAACACAGACTGCAGAGCTTCCTCACCTCTCAGTCAGCAAATAGGGATTCATTCCAGAGGGAAAAATAATAATTACTAAAAAAAAAAATTGACAGGTCCTGTTACGATACTCGGGGCTAAGCGAACTGTGGAAATTATGAGTTTCTGTGTTTGAAACTGGGGGGATCAGCTCTAAGGAACTCTGCTGTCCTTTCCAGCAGTGTCTCAACATTGACAGGATGTTTATGGGATCCAAGGAGTATCCTATCCATCACGCTAGCCAGCCCTGGGGATTAGTTTAGAATATCACCTCTTTCCCCAAACATTTGTCTCCTTCGTATTAACAGAATCCTTTCCTTCTCCTGTTCAGCCACACCTTGTCCTTCTTTTGGTCAAAGAATGAAAAAACCCAGGATTTATAGTCCACACACCCCAGATTTAGTTTAGTACAGCCAAGCTTACAAAAGAAGAAGGCTTTTGTGTTCATTAATGCTCTTCTGGATATGGTTAATTTTGTGTCCTCACTCTTTGGATACTCCAGGTTAATTCCATGTGATCCAAATCATGCCTTCAGGCATAAATCAGTGTTGAAAGAAAGGGAGATACCTCAAAAGGCATTCAACTACTGCACTTCACAGTGCCTCTCCCTTGTAGTCATTAATTAAGTCCTGAGGTGCATTTATGAGTGTTCTTTCTGCTTTTGTGAATGGTATTCAGAGGAGTTGTTGTACTTTGAGAAGTCTTAAGACAGTAAGATTTGATTTCAGTTTTTAAAGGCGGCATAAAAGTTTTCAAATGAAAATTTTGCTGCCTTTAAATTTAGTTCCTTAACCTTCTATGTCTCCCAGTTGAATCTTCACACTTTTCATTGTTATTAAATGTCTCTAAAGAGAGTTAATTCTTGATTCTCATCATAGTGAGGATATATGCATGCATGTATTTGCAGCCATATGAATGCTACAAAGTCATGTTTGTTAGGATTTGCTGGTTGGGATTGGTTTTGGTTTTCACTCTCTTCGAACTACTAAAAAATTAATGAAGGTTAACAGAGATCCAAAGAGTCACAGGGTAATATTTTGTATTTTATTTTGGCGATCTTAAAAGCTAACAGCGTTAAGAAAAAATGGATTTTTGAGAGCAGTGTAAGAAATGTGAGAGACTGAAAAGAGCTTTTCTAAAGGCAGAGAGAATTTTCCTCACCTTCTGCACAGCTGCCAAAGCATACGGCTTAAAAATGTTGTTTGTTACAATTCCTCCAGCTCCTTGCTGTGTGTACTCAAGCTGTCTTTCCCTCACACTTCATCTGTCTCAGTTCATCTGTAAACTGAAGTGACCTGAGAGAGCAGAGCTAGAGAAGAGATTGGTAAGGTGGTAAATAACAACGAGCTGGAGTCCCCGAGACAGAAGTTGATTGCTTGATGAGTTACGAGCAATCGGGCGTGTTTTCTTGCGGCTAAACGCGAGGTTATGCAAATAAGATGAAAGGCTGTAACCCTGGTTCCTCTGACGGGGTGGTGCTGGGTTACTGTGTCCTGGTCCAGACCCTTGACTTCAGAAAGGCAGCTGGAAAAGTGGGGAGGGCTCAGGCTGACTGCAAGGTTTGAAAAATGCGCGTTGCCGCAGAAACTGAGGAGCTCTTTGTATTTAATGTCTCAGCGATGAAGTAACAAGTTCATCAGACTATGTGAGTACCAGATAAGGAGAAGACCCCTGTGAAGGAGGGATTTTACAGAGCTGTATTTCTATGACTGGATGGTGAGCTGAGCCAAGCTAACCAAGTGCACGTGTGTAGTGTTAAGGTAATGAGTCTTTCTGAGAGTTAAGTGTCTGCTCAAGCACTCTTTACATCCAGGTTTCAGAGTGCCAGATGCTGGAGGAAGCATTAGGATGTGTCTTACATGGGAGTTCAGAGCAGTTGAAGAACTTGTAGGTTTTCAAATCTGGGTTTGTGTGGGCTTCAGTGCCAGTATAAAAGGCTAAAAGCCATTTATATAGGTTCGGGACTGTGGAGGAGTATTCTCGACAGCCTTAAAAGTGCCACCACATTTCTGATGTTTTAGCACAGAATGTGTCAGCTTTTCCCAGAGGGATGGGAGCATTTATTGCTGCATGAACTACCTGTTGTATTTGAAGGAACTTTTCTTCTTGAGAACATTCTGATAATAGAAGACATTTAAATAGATAGGGGAACAGCCACCATGCCATAAAAGTAGTGGTTGTCACTTCAGGTGTGTATGTTTTAAGTTTCCTTTGCTCCAAGAACAGCCCCTAAGTTTCCAATTTGTTGTGATTATTCTGAGCTAATGTGTGAAGTCCATGAGCCGTATAGAACGTGACCCCCTTGTGCTACTGCAGTGGGGTGGCTGTCCTGTTATCCACCTTCCCTCATGAAATGAGGGAGAAGCAGCTCTAGGCTGATCTAAACTGGAAGACACAAGAGAATTATAAGCATCTTCAAAAAAAATAATAAAAATTAGTAATTTGGCACGTTCCTTGAAAGGTTCTCAAAATATCTCATAGTCCTCGTGAATAAGATATTATTCCTTGTTTACAGAGTGGCAAGGGCCAAATGCACAAGACTGGCAAAAAGAAAAGGGGGCTTTTGATAACATATTGGATATAGATGGTCTGTTTTATTCAAAGCATCTCTTCATTGGGAGAAAAGAGGTACAGATGAGTAGTTTAAATATCATTTAGCTTTTTTGTTTTTTAGATTAGGAAGCAGAGCTATTATTTTGAATTTTCATCCCATTTTCAATGAGAATGAACACTTAATGGTGACATGTATTTATAATTTCAAATTGTATTTTTGATTGTTGTAGAGAGTGAATTCACTTATCTTATTCCTCAGGCTTTGGAAATGTGATATATACTTTTGATATTTCTGTATCAATGACCAAAACAGGGCAGGAGATGGGTTAACATGAAAATGTGCTTTGCATCTTTTAAGTAGTAGGGTTATTTTTTCAGTAGAAAATTATCAGAATAACTGGTCTTAAAGCCAGTGTTGGACAGTGACTTTTAGCAGTTCTTTTGTTCTCATTCTTTTTCTTGTTAGAAGATGTTTTATGCAAATGAAAACAAGACAGAGGAGGGCAACACTACAAAGTTCTTGAACTTTTTTAAGCACTTGCATTCATTCTGGGTTTAAAATTCAGTCGAAGAAGATGTTTCTGTCTGCGTGGATTGCCCGGGCTGTCATACTCTCCTTGGAGTTTCACGTAGGCTCTTTATTCTTCTCGCTTGGACAAATTTTTCCAGGCCTTGTGCCTGTGGTGCAGTGGATCCGGAGCTGAGCTGGTCGCACTTGACTCGTGTGGTGCCTCTGGGGACAGTCAGGAGTGGCTGAGCATCAGCAGTTGGCAGGGCAGGGCTGGAACAGGCAGGACAGGGTGAGGTCAGTGGTGTGGCAGTGTCCTGCTGTCACCCGGGCTATCCCATCTCGCAGGATGATTTCCTGACATCCAGCACTCAGGCTTATCTTGCCTTGCTGCTGCCAAGGGTAGTCCCACTCTTTCTGCTCCAGTGTGTAAAGGGATAGTCAGGGTACTGTGTGTCCTGAATGGCATTATGAAGCAGGAGCAATCACTTCAGATTAAATGAACTTCAATATTTCAGAATGTTTAGTTGGGGCATTTTCTGGTGTAAAGTTCAGTGTAACTGGAAGACATTGGAAAGGTACTGGATAACTTGCTGTCTTTATTGTAATGTCCATAAAATATGACTTCTGTGTTTTATCTTAAATTAACAATTTTGTTCACATTTGTTCTCTTGCAGAAGTGCACAATACAACTACCTAGTTTTATTTAATGCCCTATATCTCCAAACAGTATTTTTCCCTATCAGTTTTGCTATATGTATTATTCATATCTCGAGGTATGGATAAAATATGACTGAAAATACCCTGGACTTCATTTAACATAAATGAAATTTGAAACATAAAATGTATTTTGCCTATGTAGCATACAGTTTAGGATGTTAAGAAAAAATGCAGTCTTTCTCTGTATCATCTGATGTTTCCCAGCAAAAAAAGAAGCACTTATCTGTGTTACAGGTTGTGGTATTCTGTCACCTAGAGCTGGGTTAATCGCAGCCTCATTGTATTCTAGAAGTTACAGTGCAAGTATTTTTCAAATTATTAAGTCCCTACACACATTTTACAAGTATTTTGCATTTTAAAGTACTCCTAGGAGGAAAACACTTGATTTGGAAATGCACTGTGACTTTTTAGTACTTCTGTGTGAAAGGAAAAGCTAAAAGTCACCTTTTTCCTGCTTGGCCTTTGAAATACTCCTTTTGAAGGACAGTAATTGAACTGTGCTTTTTCCGTTCCATTTCAGGTTTTTCTTCCGTAATCATGGCAAAACCTTACGAATTTAACTGGCAGAAGCCAGTTCCCTCTTTTATGCAAGATGGAGCTGTGTTTGATAGATATGAAGAGGTAAGAGGCCAGTTGCCTTTCATTTGCTATTCTTTTTTAAATATGCAGAAGTTCTAGAATATTTCATGTTTTGCTTTCATTGTACACAAAGAAACTTCAATTTTTTTTCTGGTAATGCCTCCAGAAATGTCTGTGGGGAGGCAATACCAACACGCTTTATTGCTATATGGGTTTTTTTTTTCTTTAAAAAGAAATAGCTTTAAAATATATTTAATCCCTCTGATTTGAAATAAGCCCTGAGGAAGAGAAAAGGAAAATTGGATCAAAATATCTGTAACGTGAATAAAACTCTCATCTTTGCAGATTCATAAAGCACTTTATTGAACAAAGTGAATCCGTGAATTTTTTTGTGCTATCTATCAAATGGAGGGAGGGAGAATATATTGCTCTTTTATTTTTAATGTATAAACTGAGGACCTGCCTATTACAAGTGAAAGTAAGAGAACACAGAACATTTATATTCTGATTCAAATGCATCATTTGAGATCTGGAGTGGTTTTATCTACTTTAGAAAATCAATCTGCACTCTATCTGAAATATGATTACTATGATCCTGCTTTCAGCTGTGCTTTAATCCACATTTATTAAAGGAATGCAAAACAGGGCATTTTACACAGGCAGCTGAAATAAAGTGCTGAGAAGTTTACCTTATACTCAGCACTGATATGCTGGTAAGAATAGTTTTATCAGGATCTATTTTTAATCTTGTTTGAACAGAAAATCTCTATAAGTTGAAGGTAAGTGCCTTCAGGGATATTCATATTTTCTTATCTTTTGAAATATAAGTAAAAGGTATTTTTTATCACGAGGCCTGCCAAGATGGGGATAGTTGGTTTACCCTGTATTTCCAGATTTGTGGCCAGATAAATGAAGTAGATACTGGTGGACATGGAATTCCTTAGAAGGGCGGTTCAGAAAAGCTGTATTTTCCCTCAGCAAACACTGCTCCAGAAACAGCCTGTGAGGAGCTGCGTGAGGGAGCACGGCCTGCAGTCATTCTCTTGCACCTTCAACGAGAAACAGAGAATGGGCAGACACAGGAGTGAGTTTTTAGTGCTCAAATATTCGGTGTGATACCAGAGATGCTCGGTGGGCACCTGGGCCTTGGATGTCATGACAGGGACAGTGTCAGGCACGGTTTGTTCTGTTCTCAGCAGGCACCTCTGTGAGACTCCGCAATCCTGGGCACACGTGGGGTGAGGAGCTGGCACCAAGGTCTTGCTCCTTTGCAGCTGAATTTGCTGCCCCCCAAAACCCCACACAAAGGGGGTCCTGCTCTGCCCCTGTGGAGCAACAGGCTGTTTGTCCATCCCATGATCCTCTCCTGCTCCGAGAGTTGCTGCAGTTTATTCCAGGTTTTCTGTGGCACAGTTGGGAGCCTGGTTTGTTTCCTCACAGAGGACTCTTCTCACAAGTGCTCCTTGCTTTTCAATTAAGGAAGTCAGGAAGTTCTGGATCCTCTTTTTCTTGAAGAAGTGATTGATTCTGCACACTGTTTTCCTGCATTTTAGCTTAATTTATGATGCTCTAATTGAGGCTGGAGGTGTGTGGAGGAAATTTCTTTTTAAATTCAGCTAATCTGATTTTTTGCCTTGCCTGGTCTCTTTGGAATGCCATTCTTTCCTGATTTCTTCTACAAATCAATATCCTTCAAGCTCTGCTTGTCAGATACTCTGGCTGCAAAGCACTCACAGCATGTACACTGCCATAGTCCAACAGAAAAGTGCTTCCCAAATTCTGAATGTTAAAAGGAAATGTGGCCGTTTGATCCCGAAGGTGGCGTTGGCAGATTATATATTTTTCACCTGAAGGCATTTAATTTTCAGTAATTTTTTTGAAGTTCCGTTTCATTAAGATTTTTTATTAGGTAGGAATCACTGCTTTTATTAAATAAAACTGCCTCATAGTTGCAATGAGGTAGGAAAATATTAATTATGTGCATTCCAGTGTCTCAAGCATCAACAATAAGACAAATCATTAAAAATGATCTCTTTTTTAGAAGCCTGCCTCCCTTGTTTCTGTTTTCTTGGGAACAGCAAATTCTGCAGGAGGGTCTTTGGGAAGAAACAGAACAATCCTTTATTTTCAAATGATAAATAATTGATATTTGTCAAACTGACTAAAATAATGGTCTGTATTTTCTTTTCTATAGGAATCTTTTGTCTTTGAAAGCAACTGTCTCTTCCAAGTGGATGAATTTGGGTTTTTTCTGAGCTGGAAAAGTGAAGGAAAGGTATATTACAATTATGTCAGGAGTGTATATTATGTATTATTGCACTTGATTTATATTCTGGTTTTCAAAGATCTAAAATACTGTGTTAGTTTATTTCCAAAACTAGTCTTCATCCTATTCTTTTAGAATTGACAGAAGTGAAGCATTTAAGAAGGAATTAACTGATATTAAGGGGAACTATACTGCTTAGTGTTTATTACCAGTGTTTGCAAATAAAATTCACTGTTTATTTTTGCTGAAATTCCCAATGGAACCCTGTCTCAACAGACCTTTGAACCTCATATCCTTTTTGTCATTTCAGGAGGGACAGGTATTAGAATGCTCCCTGATCAACAGTGTTCGTTTTGGAGCTGTACCAAAGGTACTCTATAGTTACTTTAAACTCTTCATTTCAACAAAGACTATTTAAACTGAAGGTGAAATGCAGGATGGCATTCATTCCTTTAAATAAAACTAGTAACACAACTTTTATTTTGCAATCATAGCCTAAAATGTTAGGTTTTGAAGTGATTTGTTGTGATTGCAGTGGGAAGGTTCAGTCATCTGGTCTTTCTGACGTGCTGCGGGATTCAGGATGCAGTGAAAGCTGAACAGACATTAAGAGCACATATCAAGAGTTTTTAATTATCTTGTAACAGTGTATTGTGATACTTGTTTTAGGGATCTGGGAAAAAATGTTTCATTTTCCAAATTTTGTTCCTATCTGTTTGAATTTATTTTATCTTCTTGCTCCATTGGCCTAAAATGTAAAAAGATTTGTTTGCATCCCTCTTTATGGACATAGGTGCTCAGAGAGGGCAGCTGGTCACAGTCTGCCTTTTTTAAGAGTATCAGCAGAAGTACTAACTAGGAGTTCTGGAGAACCCCAAAACTTTGGAAATCTGCTCAGTGGTATTCTTCAGAATGTGTGGGTTTTTCTGCAGTGATTTGTGGCTCTCCCTCCTCCAGGCCCTCAGTTTAGAAGATTTGTTGTGAACTCGGCATTTCCACTTTCATGTCTTAAGTGGTTTTGTGTTGACTGTAGGTACCTGTCTCTTAGAAATTCTCTTGGGAATCCACAGAGCGAGATCTGTGCCCCACAGAGAAGGGACATGAGATGTGGTGATGCAGACAACCCCATGTTCCACGTGCTGACAGCCACACCAGTGTGCTTCAGACTTCAGCTCTGTCTTTAAAAAATATGCCCGTTAAATCTCTGGCAGCAGAGACAGCAGCTTGTGTGACGCGTCGCTAAGAAACAGCCAAGAAGTCACAGAGATCATGACTCTCAGGAACTATGGACTTAACTGGATTGGAATAATTAATTTAGAGATTAGTACTGTTCCTCTGTTTCCAGTGCTTGGAGTGATTAATTTGTCTTTTTCATGATGAAAATATGGGTTCCCACAATCATGTTCCTAACTGTTAGAATATATTGTTATTTCAGGTTTGCACACAATGTTTCTAAGTGAAAGCACTCATTTAAGATGACTGGCAAATGTTTAAAGGTGTCAATGTAAAAGGAGGTGAAAATGCATTTTTACCATGGTGCATTGCATAACAGAAGTGTTGCAGATGTAACAAGTTCTTTATTCTGTTTCACAGGATCCCAAAATACTAACTGCACTTGAGGCTGTTGGAAAATCAGAAAATGAGTTGGAAGGACGGATAGTGTGTGTTTGCAGTGGCACTGATCTGGTCAACATCAGCTTCACTTTCATGGTAGCGGAAAACACAGAAATAGCCAAGGTATTTCACAATTAAACAGTGTGTGGGAGTTAAAAAGGAGCTCATCAGCAGTGCTCAATTGTTTTTCCTAAGTCTGCCTGCGTGGCTGACTGAAATACCTGGTTTTGTGTCTGCTGCCTGACTCTTCCAAAGGACAGCAAACATGCACGTGGAGCATTCTGTAACAGGTCTGTGTGCTGCAATGAGAGGAAACAGTGATTTTATCAGCCTGTGCATGCCCAGTGATTTATCAACATTAGACACTGAGACCATTATACAGGACAGAGCATTCCCTGAGCTGCTCAGTGTCTCTGTGTGGGGCTGGTTCAGCAGATAAGGTGGTGATGGTGCAGTGGGTCTGTGATGGGGATGCTGAAGGGAAGTGCAATTGCTGCCATTTTCCTGGTGGGTGGAGTTCAGCCCTGCAAAATTCTGTTCAGCAATAACCTAATTGTACCGTGTGGTTCATATTACTTGAAAAGACAAAAGCAGGGAAGAAAATTCTCTCCAGTTAAGGGGATCCCAGTGCACCCAGGTTCTTTTCTGTTTCCCGCTGACATGGAACAGTCTTAAGGAAACAATGGTGCTTTTTTACATGTCATCCTTCCTGAGAGCTTGAGATTGCAGTTCACATTCAAGTTCTGGGCTCCACCTGCCCTGGTACTCGGCTGTAAACTGCTCTGAGAAACCTGATCAGAGTGCTGATGGTACACTGGTAGCTGAGATCCAGGCATTCATGGGCTTTTAAAAACACACACTCTTTCCTTTTCTTTTCTGATTGGATGTATTTAGGATTATAATGTTTTGCCTGTGAGATAGGTATTAAATAGTGATCAGTATCACACACCTGCTAAGTCCCCTCCTTTAAAACTGTTTGCTGAATGCAGCATCACTAAATCCGTTGGCAGACATGGTTTATTCTTCATTGTTTTGGATCCATATCTTTGGAAACACTGGCAATGCTGAGTAAACTCCTTTATAGGAGAAATACTTTTATAACTTACATGGGTACACTAAATTGATTTTACTGTGTGTATTTTCAGCAGGCTTTAAGGGAAATAATGTGTCAGAGTTATGTTTTGAAAGCATTTGAAAAAAGAAGCAAAGCAAAGGAGATGTTGGCAGCATTCACTTTTATACTTAACCCAGCAGTGTCTCTGACTTACTGTGAAAACGGCTGCAGTTAAGTTTCTTAGGCACCTTAGATCTCAATAACCTGTGTTAGACTAATTGGTTTGTGAGAATGTTGGCCTATTACACAGACTGTCACAAGAGATGAGCTAATTATGCTGTCGAAAAGATCTACTGCTCATTAACAGCCAAGCCTTACAGAACTGGTGTGTCATGCTGCAGTGGGCAGGCTCTGAGAGCCCATGGATGTCAGAGTCCTGCATTTGGGAGCCTTTCCACCAAAACATGTATCCAGAACTGTCAGCAGTGATGATCCACCTCATCTGATATGATCTGTTTGAGGCACGAGGGAGAGGATAAAGCAGATCAAGCCAAAAAAATCAATGTAGAGCTTTCTAAGTTGCCTTCACTGGGGAATTTGGCCCGTACTGTGTTGACCTTTGGTATATGGTAAACACATCAACTTGCTACTGTACTTCTGTGCTAAAATAGAATTTTCTAGGAGTTATCTGCACATAGAAGTGCTCCTGTTTAATTCTTCCTGTTTTGTTCAGGAGAAAACATCTTTCTTGTGGGACAGAGTAAATCCCCTCTAGAAGAAGCAAGCCTTTCCATGGCATTAAGTAGCTGTGCAGCTGCTAACTGCGGTTTAAAATAGGCCTTGATTTAATCCGTGTTCAAATATAAGCCCCTCCTTTGAAATGTCAGAGGCAAGAGCTAGGAGGAGAAGGGGCAATGACTGAGGCTTAAACAGCCCTGGTATGTGTGAGGGTTGTAAAATAGGTGTAAGAAACCTGAGGTTTCTGCTGTTCCCCACTCTCGCCATGAGGAACAGAGCGTTACTCTGTCCCTTCCTGAGATAAACCAGGGTCAGGATTGATCTGTACCTGATTGGAATACTTAAAAATGAGGGATTTGAGTGGCAGATTCAAACACAAAAGCTCAGAATCTTTCTGCCCAAAAAAGTTCTGTAGGTGATAATTTACAGCTGGAGAAGAAGCAATTGTTACTCCCTGAAGGATGGGTTAAAATGGGACTGAGGAACCATGACAAAGAAAATTGGTGAAAATTCCTGGCTTCTTCAGCCTATCCACGCAAGGAGTGGTACTGGTGGGAAGCAGGTTCTGCCAGATCCCTGACACAGGGTGGCAGAGCAGGACAGTCCCTGGGGGTGCCCCCGCTGTGGCAGGTGGGCTGGTGCCTGCTGTGGGCAGTGCTGAGCCCTGCAGTCCAGGCCCATCCCAGGCTGCCCATTGTCATTCGTCATCACCTGTGCCCAGCGGCAGCCCCATGTGGCCCTGGTGCTCAGCAGGTCTGTCTGAGGCATTGCTGAGCTCCAAGTATAGCTATTCCAACAACAAGAGTGTGTTTATTATCTCTCCACTTGTCTCCAAGCTCCAACTCTGGTATTTACATTCTATCTACTTAAATTTTATTGGTGTTTTCAGCTGAGAAATTGGTTTTCATTTCCACTCTTAAAACAGCCACAAAATAGGGTGTATTCTGTCTCTGATTGCAAGCAGCTGTCGTAGTCCACTCCTAAAGCAGCTCCACTGTGGTAGTAGGGAGTAACTGTAAAAGGTGGAATTTAAAACCTGATGTTTGGAATCCTGATTAAATCAGGCTATATAAATTACCCTGAGCTAAAATTAAAAAACACACACACATGCATAGTAGAGATGAGAGCGTATGTGTGTATTTTTCTTTTTCACTTCCCAGATGGACTTTCTGTGCCCTAGTAACTGGATAATGGGTTTTCCTCAATCTAGGATATTTGAAAAGGCCAGTGAATATTTGGGGGTGAATTTCCTTAGGGCAGAAGAGATGTAGTGCTGATGTGAGGCCTCAGCCCTTGGCATGTGGGCTGCCTATCCAAAGCTGACATTAGTCCAATAAAGCTGCTGTACTTCAGTGACCCAAAATCTCGACTTCTTGTCTTCTTTGCTCATCTACTCTTGGAATGCATTAAGGAGTTTAGCTTAAAAGATTACCCTAAGTCATCTTCTTTAACATTACTTAATTTTAGTGCATATCAGGGGTAAATTTGCCCTGATGGTTGTACTTTCCCAGCTCCAGTTGTTTTGTTGGAAAGGACCATCTCTCCAGCTCATAGATTTTGCCCTTCTGCCTGAAAGTACTGTTCCCCATGCCCTGCTGGCAGAGGAGTTCAGTGAACACTCCTAATTCAATTCAATTCAATTTAAGGAAGAGCCTTAATGTTAAAATCATATTTAGAGGCAAAGCTCCCACCAGTGTTTAAGATAATGTGGCTTTGGGAAGTGCTGATGTACACCATTCCTCTGGCAGTAGGTCTGGGATAGGAGCAGCCACGGGGGAGACAGGGTGGGAAGGAGAGTGGAGCAACCTTTTACACTGGTTTTACACTTCTAGTTGGATTTGATGGAAAATAGATGTATTCTGCAGGTGTGTTACTGAGACAGTGGTTCACACACTGGTGACTTAACCTGTGAGGCACCAGAATGAACAGAATGTGCTAAAATGCTTAATTACACACTGGCAAACAACATAAAGGTAAATGCAGGCTATATCATACAGCTAACAATATTCATGGCATGGCATTTTCAACTGCAGTTGAAAACATTTCATTTTGACATTGTTAAACTTCCCAGCTTCTCAGTTGGAATGAGAATTTTTTTTATTTTTCAGTTTGTTTAAGATGTTCTGGTAAGACGAAGCACTTCAGGTTGATTGTTTTTGTTGGTGTTTCTACTAATCAAGCTCGTTTTGATTTACAAAGAAAAGTTCTGTTTCGTAGAATCATAGAATGGTTTTGGTTGGAAGGGACCTTAAAGACTATTCAGTTTGAACTCCCCTGCCACGGGCAGGGACACCTTCCATTAGACCACGTTACCCATCCAGCCCGGCCTGATTGACCCTGATGTTTTTCCCCTGAAACAAGCTATTAAACATTTGCCCAAATCATATTGTTAAGAGTAGTAGAAAGTAGCAGAAGATTCCCATGGGAATAATCCACAAATACATTACAGAAAAGTTCTGCTTTCTCAATGCTTTGGTTTGTTTTGATGTTTCAAAGTAAAACTTTTCAAGGAACCTGCAAAACACTCTTGAACAGATCTCTAGAAGCCTCCCTGCTGTTCTCTGTGTCCCACTGTGGAAGTATATGGCTTATGTCTCTTAGCCCACATGATAAACCTTTCTATCTCATCACTGCCTTAAATATATGACCACTGCTTACCTGTGCCCAGGATGTAATGCCCTGTTCTCTAGAGAAATCTTCATATCCCAGCCTGCAATTAACTGTTGGGGCTTTGCATGTGCTTTTCTGCCTTTTCATGGACGTTCTTGGCTATGCCACTGGGGAATTGTCAGTAAACTGACAGCTTTAGCCTCCGTTCTCCATAGCCAGGAGGTCGATTTCACTGTGCAGAGCTCCGCTGTGTTTCTCTTAGTTTGCATACCAAAGCAGCCAAAGTGATTCTTCCAGCTCCTTTCAGAGTAGGCCCCTCCAAGGCTGGAAAAGCCACTCCAGGCTAGGAAGCTTTGTTGCAGTGTGGTAGCAGTCTGGACACATCGGGCAGCTCCCAGTATGGAGCGTGTGAGCCTCAGCTTTCCTGATGGAACATTTGAAAGTCAGAAGGATCCCTTTTATTTTTGTGCCAGTATTTTCACAGCGATATCCTGCAAAAATCAGCGCTGCGGTCGGTCAGGTAGGGAAGAGGTTTGGCACTGCCACTCCTCAGGTCTCCTTGCTGTGGCTGGCTGGAGTGAGAGGAAGGGTGATTTTCGTGGAGCAGAGAGGAGTTTTGAGATGTCTGCATTGAGAGAAGAGGGACATCTGCTGGCTGAGGGCAAGTGCCAGTGATTCCTGCTAGCCCACGGCTGTCTTGGGAAGAGGTGGGAGACAATTCTCTGTGGGCTTTCTGAGCCTTCAAGCTACGGAGCCCTTGGCAGCCAGTCCCAGACACTGAACACCAAAATCAGAGGGCAATGCCTCCTTGCCTCCCTGGCTTTCCTGATGCCTGGAATAAGTGGAGTGCAGCTCTGGAGAGGCTGCACTGGGCAAGGGAAGGTAAAATCTCAAGAGGTCTGGGTAATACTGACCCCGTCGATCAATAAGCCATACATGGCCTTGTCTGGGATTTCATGAGCTGTAGGCCATGGTGATTTTTAATCTTTCGTAATTCTTGTCCTTTTCAACCCTGCCTAAATGAAAGGTTGGTGGCTAAAATAGAGCTGAAAGGCCAGACTTATTTGTGCACCTTGCCAGCGCTGCCCGTGTTTCATCGGTGAACCTCAGCTAACACAGGGTCACTAAGTGCCTCGGAAGCATTTCAGTCCTACAGCAAAAGCTAAGAGAGTGCTTCTTTGATTGATTTTTCTTGCCCCTTCTCCTTCTAGAGATGTTTGACAGTGTTTGATCTCATCAGAGAAAAACAACATGCTGCTTGTTCCAGCCTGCAGCATAGATTTTGTCCTCTTCTGTCAGCCTAAGGGTCTGAGCTTAGGTGCGCTGGTGTTTGTTTCTTTTCATGACTGTTGATTTTCTAGGATTAGATAGCAGGGCCCAGATCCCTCTGTGAATCTGGAATAATATTTGTATATAGGGAGCCATTCAAGAGCTACCTCGATAGATTAAAGGTACTGAATCATATTTTGAAAATTGGAAATTATTCAACCCTAGCGTCAGTGAGAATCCAACATACCCTGATTTCTATCAAAAACATTTTTTTTTCTAAGACCAAAATGTTTCCTATCTACCTCATTTCAGAATTTATCTTGTTATAGGATTTTCCTCCTTTGCAAAGGTAGTGATTTGAAAATGCTGAGCGTGAAAGAAGAGAACTGAGGGTCTTTATCTCTGTTACTTACATAGATTTACAGGTCTTTCAGCTTCATCTGTAAAATAAGGAGTGCTGTCATAGAATACAAGCGAGGCTGCTGCTGTATTTGTCTGTGTGTTAGTTGAGAAAAACCTGAGCCCTTCTTTCATCCCTCCTGCAAGGTCATCAGACAAGTGTACATTAAATCTGAGAATGTTTTGTTGAAGGAAGGTAATATATTGCCAGCTTGACACTGAATTTTGTGAGTATCTGTGCACTGGATCACAGTGCCTTAAAAGCAAGTATGAAGACAGTTAATTGGAGACTATTCTGGCTCAGATGGACAAAAAGTCTGACTGCATTGAATGTGTTGTTGAATTTGGTTTTTTGTTGTCTTCCTGGTTAATGTGGGGCCAGCTGTTAGCTGTGGGCAGCATCTGATGAAACGCTGCAGAACCTGCTCTAGCCCCAAAGCAAAGGGCAGGCAGCCAGATGCTGCACTGTGGCGTGGAACAGATGGGCAGACGTGGCTCTGGAACTGCCATGTCCTGCCCAGGGCACATCACGCCAATGTAAAGATGATTCTGAGCTGGACAAAGGCTCTTGGGTCTCTCTTTTGCTTGCTGCCAGCAGAGATGTGATGCTTTTGTGGCTCATCAGTGTTTGGTTGTAGGTTTGTGCTCTTTTGCTCCAAGGGAGTGCAGTTCCTGATTTGTCAGCTCTGTTAGGGAAGGGCATTAACACTGAAAAAAGGTTAGGGAGGCCTCTAAAGTGGGAACCATCAAGACTACTCCTGCAAAAAAATCACTTGGGAAGTGCTTAGTGTATTGATTTCTCTCTTCACTTTTTTTTTTTTTTCTTGCAGTGTTCCTTTTTGGCAGCTTTTCTAGATGTGCAGAAGTAACTCCAGAGCTGAGTGCTGGCAAACCTTACTTTTAAATGTTAGTTTTTGTTGTATCTGGTATAGTCGTAATCCACTGCCTTCAAATCAGAAGGGATCTGTAGGTGTTTAGTTCCAAATGAAATGCTGATATTATCAGTACTGCACCAGTGGTGGTTTTTGGCAGAGAAAAAAGGGAGAAAGACTGCAATTTATTCACAATGTGCATTTGGTGTAATTTAATTTTGCAAGGGCTTTTTGTTTGCAGTGAATGTGCCATTGAGTGGTTGGGTCAGTGTTGGAAGGCTGGGGAGTTTTGAAGGGGACAGACCAGTGCAGACAGTACGAGGACAAATGTTTGTATACCTGTGATAGTGTTACTGCAGCAGGAATGTTACAAAAACAAGCACCCAACCAAACAAACCAAAAAAAACCCAACCCCAAAAAAACCCCACAAACCCTCAAATGTAGGTAGTTGATAGTAATTGAATTTCTAAAGTTCTAGGACATGGAAGTATACATAAGATTTGTTCAGGCATTTAGCATGGAATTATCTCAAGCACCATTCCTTTATCATCTGAGGTGAGGGAATATTTGTAGGAAAAGATAAGTGTTTCCTAAATCCGTCAGTAGCTTCTAGTTATATCAGTTCTAATAAGTAATATTATCTTAGCCCATGAACCTTGCTTTCTTTATCTCCCTAGGCAGTTCCTTCAGCCTATGAGTACAAAGCCATCTTACTCATGCAGCTGGAAAAAGAGAGATGGGAGGGCAGATTCTTACTGGGAGGGTGTTTTCAAGCCCAAAAACACACCTAAGAAAACCCCAAATACTACTTTTCCTCATAAGTGAGAGTTCTGTTTTTCAAATGATTCCCAGACAGACACTTGATCTATTTGAATCTTATGCAGTACTTATTTAAAAGTTAACTTAAAAAAGAACACTTAAATATTAATACATATCTTAATAAGTGACTACTTTTCCTGAAGCAAAACAGATTTAATATTTCATGAGTACAAGGGTCTCCTTAAGTATGTTGTTTATCTGTTGAATTGACACCTCAGACCTTGTTTTAGCCCGCAGGGATTTGCTGCCTGCAGTTTACAATATGCCATTTCCCAAAGATGTTAGTGTTCCTCCAATATAAATCATGATTTTTTTCATCTGTCTTGCAGATGTACAGCACTCATTCATGAGAAGAAAAATACACTCATCTCCATCTATTTATAAGTGTCATATTCTGGATCCTGCCCAAGTCAGCTCAAGCTGCATGCACAGCATTTGGCCAGAAGCAAAAAGCTCCTTTATTCATAAGGTTAATGTTTAGCAGTGGACCAAATCCCATCTCTGTTCCACCAGTGTAAATTATCTGTTGAGTAATCCTAGTGTTACAATGGCATAATTGAGATTGAACTTGGCTGGTAGCACTGCCATTTTTTCCTCTTCCCATGGCTTTTTCCTAGCAGGATTCTTGCTGAAATCAGTGAGTGTTCATGTTTGGGCCTAAGCCTTAAGCTGCTTCTCTACAGTTCTGCAAAATCTGGGTGCAGGCTACAGCAGAAAAATAGATCCCTAAAAGAGGAATTACATAAATAAGCGCTGTCATGCTGCTCTTGGCTGGAAGTCATCCCAGTGGTTATTTGGAATGTTGTGCATTTTAAGGATGAAAACAAGAAAACCCAGCAGGACTTGACTATGTAGCAGGGTGTGAGATGAGGTCAGCATCACTGAGCAATTGTTGTGCCTCCCCGTGGTTTGCTCTAGAGTATTAATATTTCATTTCATTCCTTTTCTAAACTGGACCAGTTAAATATGTCATCACCCATTGGATAATGGTGCTCAGTGATAGCTGACATTGCCCCCCACCACAGGAAGGGAGGCAAATGTTCATATGGGGCTATAAATGGAGGGCTTAATAAATCAGTCAATGGATCACTTGCCTCGGCTGGCAATAAGCTGATTTATTAGCGCTGCTGATAGCATGTGTAGCATTTGGAAGAGTGGAAAGCACAATCCCTTTGTCCAGTGGAGGATGAAATAGTAATGGGTAAAATGGATAAAATGTGGCTGGACTTTTCCATGGTATGGGCTGTGAAGTGGGTAGTTTTTTTCCTCAGCACAGGTTATTAATATTATCCATGGCTGCAAGGAGGAGCCTTCCCCAAGACAGACTTTCCTACTTCTTCCCTCTTCAGTTTCCCTAATTCGGTGTTTCGGTGTTTTTGTGTTTTTCAGCAATGGGTAGAAGGGCTTGGATCCATCATACATAACTTTAGAGCTAACAATGTCAGTCCAATGACGTGTCTCAAGAAACAGTAAGTTACTTGCTTTCCTCCCCTTTCTCCTTTATTTTCCTGTCCTTGTATTTTCCTTGTTGGAATTGGAAAAAAAACCCAATTGTTATTCATAGTTTGACATTTACAAAACAGTGTCATAAAGAAAATGGTGTTAAATGAGTTAAGAGTTTGTCTTTCATTGAGACCAAAGATGTCTCAAGGCTATATTTGGCACCTGCCCAGGAGAAATTATAGGAGAATTTGTAACTGCTCATTTGATTTATCCTAGTGTATGTTTTAATTATTGGCTGGTTTGTTTTTTCCTTGATGCATATGCAAGCAAAATCCCATGAGACTTTCTCATCTTCATACTTGTGTTAATTGCTGTACTGATTTTTTTGGGCTGCTTTTTGCCTTTACAGTTAAAGAGTTGCTCTGTCTCAAGCACTAAAAGGTTACAGAAAAATGTTTTTATTGCAGAACAATGATTTGTTTGTACTCATTTTGCAGACATGGCAATAAGTTAAACTTAAGTATCTAGACCTCAATTTTAATAAATAGTATTTTAAAAATATTTCATTCCTAATTTCAGCTGGATGAAGCTGGCCTTTCTAACAAACACAAATGGGAAAATTCCAGTTCGGAGGTAAGCACAGTTGGGGAGCTCTAGGTTTTTTCAGTTCCTAGTTCTGTAATTTTAATAAAATTCTGTCACCTAATAATGGAATATAATATCCATTTTATTACTAGTATGTATGTAAGAGTAAGTACGGAACTAGGTATTCTTATCTGACCTCCTTGGTAAGCTAGGCAGGACTTCTTATCAACCTAGTAATTTCTTTATTTTTTTGCAGTCCATTGTAATGAGGATATGAGTTCTTGTAATAGTTTCCAAAGTCACTTAGAGTTAAGAGCATCAGATTTCTCAGCCTAACACTCCTCAAACCCTGGGATGGGTTTTTCAGTTGTAAAATTTGATAAAATACTTTAAAAAAAGAACCATAAAAGCTTGCAGGCCAGTGAAGTAGAGGACAAAAAGGTACTTTTAAGCTGTAATTCCTTGTTAAAGAGACATATATGTGCCTGCCAAAAATGCTTCTGCTTTTATAGGAACCCCCAGGACAATATTTGGGTTTGCCCGCGCGGTAAATGAATTGTTGGGTTACTTGTTGTCAGGAACAGCAAAGCCAGAACAGCATCTTTCTTTCTGTGCAGCTATTAACTATTACAAGTTACTGATTTTCAGTCCTCTCTGGCTAGGCAATAATACTCCCCCCTCCTGCTCTAGAACTTCAGTCATGCTCATACTTGAGCTGCTCTTCTCTTCATAAAGTACATGCAAACCACATTTTTGGGGCATGCTGGTTTTTCATAAATAGAAACTGGCAGAAGGGAGCAAGAGGAAGGACTTTGTAAAATAAGCCTCACACAACATTTTTTTTCCAAGGGAGGAAAAGAGGTTTTTGCATCTATAGAATGTGCAGGAGGACAAAGAGCCTGCCATGCTGCTTTCCATGTTTCTTTAGTTTCATGACTCAGGTGATGCCTTGACAGTGTTAAAGCTGCTTCAGTGTATTAATCCTCCAGTTCTCACATGGCCAAGTCCCTGCTTCTCTCTCAAATTCAGCTGCCATGAAGCACCTCCTGTGCAGAAGTCCCAAGAGGAATATCATTAGCTGGATGAGGGAACAATACCACAGGGACAAATTGATTTTCAGGACTTTACGGCTTTGCCTGTGTTCGAACACAGAACCCTATTCCACAGTGTGAATTTATAGTGTGCTAGCTTGTCTGAAACAGTTTCTGCCTTTAAATATTTCAGATCACATTTAGTGAGGCATAAATTCTGTTATGCTCCAGCACAGATTTGTGTATGCAGACAAGCCTGTCTGTTGCTTAAAAGTCCAGTTCACTGGGTCCACTGTATTAAGTCTTTAAATTTGAATTTGCACTATTTACAGGTTAACATAAATCAGTCCCTAGCAGTTTAATTTATTGTGAAAGTAGGTTGCTTACAAATTCATAAGGGATCTACTATTCCATGGAGCTGAATCTCCTTTACATCTGGATACTCCAAGGAATGTGGTATCTTGGTGTGAGTGAAATGTGGAGAATTTTTGGGGCTCACACGAGAAGTGCTGTGTCACCCACTGAAAGGATGAGGAGAGGTGTCAGTGAGGAGTGTGAATGGGGGAGAGAAAAACTCGGTCTGCTCTGCAGAGCTGCATTGGAAAAGAGGGGGAATCATGGCCCTGATGTAGGATGGCAACACCATGGGATTGGCCTGGTCCAGCAGGAGCTGCTGATAATGAAGTGGGACACAGGCACCAATGGGTCTCAGCACTGGGCAGCCTGGGATGGGGGGAATTTCACTGCTTCCCCCTTTCATCCGTGAACACTTAGTGCAGAGAAGGGAAGTGGAAAGATCAAAAGGGAACAGGAGGAGGGAGATGCATAAGGAGAGGGACATGTATATGAGGAAGGCAAGCCAGGGAGCACTGGGAAATGTGAGCTGAATGGCTCTGCTATGCAAGGGGCACCAAAGTTTCACATTTCCTACCCAAGCTTCTCCCCCAGTACCTCTTTCACTGGTTTAAACCACTGGTGCTTCTCCTCCAAGTGACCTTTCCATTTTACCTGTTTTAAATCCACTGTTATTTATTCAGCCCTGCTTCCTCACCCTCCTCCTGCTGCCAGGGGCTTCTGTAGCAATTGCTGTAGCTCTGGGGATACAGATGGGAAGGTTTCTCTCTCAGAAACAGAATGCCCAGCAGGTCTGTTCAGCTGTAGGAATGCTTATCACAAATGCTCCTGTATTTCATTTTTACACAGAAGTGCAGTAAAACACCGAGGGAAAAAAAAATCTCCTCTGTAGAATCAGAGCTCCTTGCACTTCCTCCCAAGTTTGAAACACATTTTGCGGCTATCACATTCTTCATAGGGAATGATGAGCCTTGAGAAGGTGACACTCCTCGGGCTGTTGGTGGTAAATGCCATAAATATTTGTGACTCCTTGGTTGCACAGTTGGGAGTTTCAAAGTCACAAGCATTTTTCTCGAGCTACTTTTGGATTTTAATGTATTTTGGGGCATAGGTCTGTTGCTGTCGATGTACTGTGTTTGGGAGAGAAGGAATTCTGGCAGTTAGCAGTGTGAAAACCTTCAGAGAGTAGCAGTTTTGCCTTTTGGGCTTTAATAAATTTTAGTCTGAGTCTAGAATTACATTTACAGATCTTGCAAAGACACGCAATTTGTAAGACATTTTGTATGTTCAGATTTTAACACTGCTGTAATAGATGAGTAAACAGGTCAGTGTTTGTTGAGAAAAAAAATCTACTTGGTTTCTTCAACTTTCTGTTGGCAGAAAATAGATTTTCTATATGAGTGAGTTGCACCTGCTCATCTAGAGCCTGGTTGGAAATTAGCTTTGCTCAGTCTATGCTTGTTCCTTTGTATAAAAACATTTTAAAGGATTTAAGCAAGTTTAGGTTCTAACTATGAAAATGTATAGGAAAAAAAGGAAAAGCTAAACTATGACAAATGAAGCTTAAATCTGTTTTGTAGTATTTTAATTAAGTGAATTTGAAAGTAGAGGTTTTTTAAGTGTGTTTTGTATTGATTACTCCAGAGTGTCTGGAATCTGTTTCAATACTTCAGTGTTGGTTGGAAATCAAAGTTAGATAATTCCTTGTACAGCGTAGGCAGTACTTCCAGGTCAAGCCAAGCTGATAAATTCAGTGGAGCCATGGCAGAAGATTGATTTCTACAGGTTGTGCTGGCTTGATTTTTGAAGTAATGGTTGGAAAGTGGTGCAGGTCTGAAGTATCCAAGTCCTTTAATCCACCAACAAGCACAATAGAGTCATATGCCTCAGTTCCAGAGTTGGGAGCTATTTTCAGCATTTATGAGGAAGTACACTGGCATGTAACCATAAGCCCCAAACCACTGTAGGTGCAACATGAGGAGTAAACACCTGTAGGTGTCAAGATGAATGTAAATCTGCTAGGATGAAGTCTCTTCTGAGAGAGGGAAAGGCAGTTTTATTTGCAATAGCCTTAGCAAAATGAGTGTGTCACACTGTATTTTTACAATCTTTTTTGATTCATGCAATCTTCTCCACACTGCTGCTCTCATTACAAGTTACTGCTATGTTTGCTGTCATCTTTTGTGAAAGAAAAAAATTTGTTTGGCATCAAAAATAAGTTCCCTACAGCCATGGAATCTTGGCACACATCTGATTAATTACTTACACCAATATTACATGTTTTACAGGACATTTATTATTGGAGCCCGATTCATTCCAACAGACATAGAAATTTATAGGGCTGGAAATAGGTTGTAAATTGTAGAGCTAACATTACTCTGTGTTTTAGAATTAGCAGAAAAATAGATGCCTGAGTATTTTTTAAAGAAACAAGTGCCTGAAGTTAAACTCGGTCTATATTTTAGTGAAAATATCTTGGTACTTATCAGCTTTGGAAAATCAAACAGCTAACTTAGATGCCTAAATAGGGACATAGAAATCTAAGTGTTGTAAGGAGCCAGTAAGAAAGAAAAAAAAGGCTAAGTTTTGTTAAAATATTTTTTTATCATTTAGATATTTCACTTCCTGATCTTAATTTTATTAGTATGAAAATATTTTTATGGGCAGTTTAGAGTGTTTTGGAGAGCAAAACAACCGTGAATTGCTATGGCAACAATTTGTTTCACGTCTCTTGTCACGTGCAATTATTTATTATGCATGAGATTAACTAAAAGTCTCAGCAAATGTTTGTCTCACTTGATGATAAAGAACAACGAATTCTTATCAGTGTTTCCCAATGTACAGCTTTTGTTAGAAATGTGTATTGCATACAGATTTCAGTTTCTCTCACCAGACGAAGACACCAAGACCAAGGGGTTGTGGGATGCACCATTTTAGCTCAAACCCTAAGCAGAAGGCAGGAGAGCTGTCAGGTTTGGATCCCTGTTTCCAGAGCCAGGGGTTATTCAAACTCATCTCAAATGGAAACAGAACTAGACCAAACACTTTCATAATAATCATATGAAATAGGTACATTTTTGTGGGATTTATCTCATTCCAAGTGAAACCAGTTTGTCCGTTATATGCATGGTGAAGTCATGCTTTGGGAAGGACGGGATGCTCATCAGTTTGGTGGAAATATTCCAGTGGCAACTGAGGCCTACTTAAAGGATTTGTGTGTAGTATGACTCGGACAGGATATTCTCACTGGCTGTGAGGTGAGGGAACATCCAGAGGGAGGGATGTGCACCGCAGAAGGGAATGGGATTTGGCATGTGGCTGGGAGTCTCTTGATAGCAGCAGCTGCTTGAAAAGGAAAGAGGAAGGAAGCTGCCATGGGGAACGGTCCACACCTACCTTATGGGTGACCTGGGAGGTGCAGGTTAATTCCTGGAATGGAAGGGAAGTCGCCACAACCAGGAAGGACCAGAGAATACGAGTCTCCTCACTTGGAGAATCTGCTGCTTTCTAAACAGTCATTTATCTCAGCACACAGCTTAAAAGAGCGAAGAGAAGAATGCTTTGCATGGCTCTGTATCCCAGTGTATTGGGGGAAAAAGCCCCCCTCTTTTGTTCTGTTTGCAGTTCATTATTTTGATGTATTTTCTAATGGCTGGCTTGCAGGCAGAGCAGCGCTGCTCTGTGGAGCTTAGAGCACTTCTTCAACTGCACTATTACTTGGAAGCTGCTTACATTCATCAACTGAAGCCAGGGGAGAATGTTGGCAGTAAAAGCAAGAGAGAGAGAGAACTGACTGTTTAAAAGTGACTAACATTTCTCTGATTTTTTTTTGTCTCTCCACTGTTTTTTGTTTTAGCATAACCAGAACCTTTGCATCAGGTAAAACAGAAAAAGTGATCTTTCAAGCACTTAAGGAATTAGGTCTTCCCAGCGGAAAGGTATTTAGTGGTTTTGAATGACTGTTTTTTGTGTACTAATAAATTGATGACTCATTCATGTTTGGAGCTGTAATCTAAGTCATTTGCATCACAAAAAGTGTGCCTATTGCTTGTTACTTACTAATCACTGGAGGTTGTTTACTAGAGCCAAAATGTGATTAAATCTGTATGACACAGGGGTCCTTAAGCCTCTTAGAGGAGGCTTCCCTTCTTTTCTGTCACAAACTACCTTTTGTTCATTTATGCAAAATATATAAGCACAGAATATGCATGTAATGCGTTGTTTTTTTTTTTAATTTCTTGTCTCCTTCTGCTCTTTGCTCCCCTCCTTTGGAGAGCTGCTCTCCATCTCTGTCCCACTTGCAGCGGGAGCCCCTGCCAGCAGCCCCAGAGAGGCGATGGCTTGAACTACTTGAGTTTGGGGATTTTTTTTTTAATGCTTCAGAAGAAAAATAGACTGTTTTTCAGGTCTGTGTTTATGTAGAATTAATGTTACTGTGAGGTTAGAATACGAGCACATCAAACTATGATGAAGGTGATTTAGAATTACTTTGCGAGAGCACAAAAGACACCAGGTAAATTTATACTTGTTAAGGAGCTAAACCAGTTCTCAGTTGCTTTTTTCTGATACAAAATATTCTCTTGGGAAAAGAGCACATAAGCTCTCTTGTCTGGATAAATGTACCTTTGCATTTTGTTGCAGAATGATGAAATTGAGCCTGCAGCTTTTACTTACGAGAAATTCTATGAGCTCACCCAAAAGATATGTCCCCGAACTGACATAGAGGACCTCTTTAAGAAGATGTAAGTTCAAATTTAAGATAATCTTGCTTTAAAGACATTTTGCTGTATTTTTAGTCCATAACTAATAGTGAGAGAACACTGTAAAATTGATCTACCCTTGAATCTTAGTAGCACCAGCAGTACTTTAGCACAAACTCCAGTCTGTGTTTTACCCCTTCCTCCCCTCTCAGACTGTTAATGTAAAAGTTCACTCTGTATTTTAGAGCAACTTTTACATGAGTTAAAAGAAGCACCTGGAACTCTTTTTTTTGCATTGGCTTTACTAACTACTGTAATTTTTAACTTGCTCCTCTAGGTGATTAACACAGTATGTGAACTAATTAAGTAAGGAATTGGAAGTTTGAAAAGTTTCTTCACTCAATTTATTCTCAGCTGGAGGACTTACATGTTGTTTTATGGAGTCATGTTTGTTAAGTGATAGGAAGATATGTTGTGGGAGATATACTGTGCCAAGCGTAGACAGCTAGTGTGTTTTCTGTGACTGTTCATTGTGAGATTTTAGAGCTCCTTTACTATAAGTAGAAAATAGTAGGTGGTTTTAAAAGTATCAACAATGTCAACATGTAAATCATACCTACTGTAGCATCGTGTATAAAAACTTACATTCTCTAATAAATTTCTTTTCAGCAATGGAGACAAAACTGATTATTTAACGGTAGACCAATTAGTGAGCTTTCTAAATGAAGTAAGCTTTTTCATACATTAACTACCATACGAGTCTGTCTGCAGTGGCTTGCTTCTTCCAATCTTTCCATTGCATGTCCCATGCCATTATTTGCTACGCTTCTGATCCGCTGATCTTTCCATTATGGTAACATCCAGGTGCAAAAATCAGCTCCAGCTGTGTGTGGTGTTGTGCTTTCTACGTGTTGGCTTTGCAGTTGCATCTGTTGATTACTTGCTGCTGTGTTACGGAGTGTGTTCTGTGTGTTTTGTATTTTTTATACTGTTACATTTGAGCAGTTTCCACTAAAATACACCCAGTATTTTATTGCAGGCAATTATTTCACCTGCAGGCCCCAGCTAAATATATCTGCTAATCCTTCTAGAATAATAGAAAAACTGAAGTAGGCTTTTATAAACAGGGATTTGATTCTCCTCAACACTATTACTTCAATCTGTTACAAATCTAAGAGCTAAGAGGATATTTTAAGAGTTTGTATATGATTTTTAAAATACCATGTGTGCAGAATAAGAGGAAATATTTTTATTGCTGTATTTCCAGAATGCAGTTGTTGGCAGAAGTATTTAGTATTCCTTAAAAGCATCGTGAGTGTGTGAAGTAGTTCAATAAACAGTGTGGGGTTGGTTCTTTTCTATTCCTAAAGCACAGTAAGTTATAGAAAACTGACTCATTTGGAATTCCAGCAATAAATGCACTATGTGGATTTGACAAGAACACACCCATGGAAAATAGACACATCCTACTTGGTTTTGTACCAGTAGATTATTTTCATCTGGAGCATGGGAAGCTGCTGGCCTCACTATGTGACATTTTTGGCTGCATTACCAAAAAATCTCTCTATCTAAAATTGTTTTACTAGTTACAGTTCAATTTTATGTATGTTTTTATATATATATGTTTAAATATTGGATACTTCAGTATGAAGGTCCAAGCTTTAAGTTTCCTATATACCAAATTTAGAATACAATTTCATTTTTCAGGACGGAATGTGTGCCTTACTCTTCACTAAACCTGAACTACGTGTAGAAAGGGTATTCGAAAAGAAAAGACAGAGGATTAACAGCTTGATTACATAATTGGGTTACATACTTGGGGCTTTAGTTCATATCTAGTGGCAAATTGAAGCACAGGCTTGATCTTGCTGCTGTGAGACATCCTTTTATCACAGCTAGTTACCCAATTCAGTGTCTAAATGTTTGCAGGGCTGGGGTCAGAGCTAAGGCTTGTCATTTTTGCTTTTCACTGGAGAGAGAAAGGATAGTGTTGTGATTTAAATTATCCCTTTAAAGCACCTCAGCCCCCAGTTCACCTGTAGTGATAGATACACTTCAGTGCTTGAAGCACACAGCCCTATCCCCCACCTTAAACCATGTTAGCTTCTGATTTTTTTAATGTCCCTCTTCATTTTCAGGTAAATTATTATTTTATCATTATTTTAAATTTGATCTCTAATTGTTTTAGTTTAAAGTGTAGTTCCTTGGGCCTAAATTTCTGAAGAAAAGCTGCCAGCATTTGTAAGAACCCCCTATCTCCAGTAACTGATTGAAAAATTAAAATTGAGTTGTTGTGCTCTCAATTTTGTGCTGCTTTTGCAATTCTTTTTACAGAATTAGGAACCTTATTTTATAGGTAGTATTGGGGGGAAATGCATCTTGTTGGCTACGTTCATGTTGAAAAAATACATTTTGGAATTGGAAATCTTGTGGTTGGCCCTCTAGTTGATGACCAGAGCTGGGAAAAATGACTCAAGTATTTTTTATAGAGTAGGACATTTATTCTGATGACTGAAACCAATGCCTTTGGTCTGTGCTGGAGGTCTTTCGGTTTCCAAATAGAGCTTAAAGTTTTGGTCATCATTTGAAAAGCACAAAATGAAAGGCCCAGAATGTGCCTCTTGAAGGGATCATTTCTGTCCCCTTGGCAGCTGGCCAGCACTGCAATTAGCAGTGGTGTCTAATGCCGGCAGATAGAAAAACATTATTATCATTACACAGGAGAGGGGAGTTACTTGGCAGAGCAACTCTTCATGAGACTCTTTAACTTAAATTATTTTGAAGTAACCTCCAAGGCATGCTGCAGAAGCCCTAAGTGTTACGGGTTTTTAAGAGAGCATGAGGACATGTTACTGGGTATGAGAGGAGAATGAGCAGCTTTCCTGGAGTTTTTCCAAACTCCTGTCTCTATTTGACTTTTAAATGCAGCTGGCTGACAGATGATTTAATTGTGCTTTAGTATTAAAGCTTTTGGGAAGTTTTTAGGAACTTAATTATTGTCATGCACCGAGTATTTTGTCTAGGTCTCCTATTTTTAAAGCCAAATTTTGGGGGGGGGAAAAAAAGGGAACTATAGTAGAAAAAGGACTGAAATCACACTGAGATTTGCTCCTGCAGTTCATTTACAGCAATAAAATAACAAGGCAAGGAACAATTAAAATGGAATTTTCAGTAGTCTGACCAGGACTCATCCATTCTTTTGGGAGGGAGGTATTGGGGAGATCCTTTCCTATTCCCAATTCCTTGCTCTTCCACCCTCTCTCTCTCTTCCACTTGTTTCCTCTCCCTCCCTCCTTCCCATTCACTCTTCCCATCCCCCAGTTGTTCATCTCCCCAAAAGGACCTTCTCACCACTCCCAGGGCAAATTCAAGAGGCAGAACTGGTTTTAGCGCACTTTCAGCTGCTGCGTGTCTCAGTCTGTACCCACTCCAAGGTGCTGGAGGCAGGCTGGGGAGGCTGAATGAGCTTTCCTCTCTTTGCAGAACCCTCTGGGCATCATTTCTCCTGATGTTTTTAGTCAGTTCACCCTCACATGGTTGGGAATGCCTGCTGTAAGGGTGTCCTGCCTGGCAGGGTAACTAGAATAACCAAATACAACTTCATGCGACATAGGCAATTAGCCCTGAAGTTAGTCTTTCTAGATGCAACTTCACACTTCAAATTTTGGTCTGCTTTTGTGTCACAAGTTCCCTGTGCCACCAAGCTCCATGGTGCAGAACATTTCCCCAAGAGACGCTACAGAACATTCTCACTTTTTTAAAGTAGATCTTTATCAGTTGCCAACTTTCTTTTTTTTAAAAAGTGAACATAATGACACACTTTTGTTCATGTGGAAAATTGATAATCAGCAATGATCGTTGCTGCTAGAAGAATATTTTGGTCTTAGCTCCTTCTAATAACTCTGGGACTTTTTCTCATGAGGAGACTTTTTGCTTTATCCCCATTTATTTTCTTCTGTTTGCTCATGACTAACTGTAGAAGAAAACAAGTAGGGAAGAGCCCTTTTCTTGAGTGAAGAACCTTCCCTGCTATTTCTTACAATTTTTTGAAGTGGTGTATTGTCACTAATGGTATAAAGCCTTGTCATTTGCCACCGTGGAACTGTTGCGTGCCAGTGTTGTAGTGGTGTTGGTGTGTGCTGCTGAGCAAGTCATGTCCTGCATCCATCTGCTCTCGTGTCATGTTTCATCTGAGTTTTACTGGGGCATCCCAACAGCCGATCTGGCCAGAACAAACCTGCTGTGTTTAGATGCTGCAGACTGCCAGAAGCATTACTTGAAAGATCCTGCCTTAATTGCATGACTGAATTGGCATTGGTTGTAATTTCTTGGAGTTAATTAAGTACATGCACCAATGGATTGGTTGTAAGAAAAGAGATTGGATTGGATATTACTGTTCTCATGGAAAACAAAACAAAAAAGGTCAAAAAAGTTTCCACATAAGGAATTACAGCAAATGCTGATAGTGCTGTGTAACCCCTGTCTACACCATCCTGTCCACTCCAAATTATTGATGGCCAGTATGGGGGTGGCCTGTTACATCTCTGAATTCTGCTGAAACTAAAGCTTGGAAACTGTGCACCTTCTGGGGTAAAAGAGTGTTTTCATAGTCATATTTATTTCTTTGTTTTGTTGCATCTGCTTACATGCCACTACTCCGTCAATTCTGGTTTAAATTTTCTTTTAATGGAGAATCAGGCGCACAGTGTGCAGCTCTAATCCAGCACGGAGAAAAACCAAAATTACATAGCCCACTATAAAGTGAAAACATAAAAATTCTGAATTTTATTAGTCTGTTAGAAATCACTGCTAAATTGTACCTAAACATTGCATACATTATGAAATCCTACTATTGTAAATTATTGTGAGTTCAAGAGATGATGCTGTGAAATTTTTGTGTATATTTCTTCTAAGAACCTGTGCTGGTTTTTGAATAGTTAAAAACACGATGTTTCCACAATTCACAAATAATCATCCAGTGCTTGCCTATTTCTAAACCCAGATTTCAAAATCTGTATTTATAGTATAGCTTTATTTTACTTTTTTGCTTTGTCTGTAGATATTCTGTAAGACTTGCATTTTTGCAGAGGTGGTTACAGTGCCACCAGTCAAGTCTGTCAGTTTACCAAAAAAAAAGGATTAGAGAGAGAATTTACAAAGAGACATTGAGCTATTTATTTTCAGCATCTCATTTGCACAGATGCCACGTGCAGTCATTATTTTCATGAATAAGCAAGAGTATTATCAGTTATATGATTGCATTGGATTTTTCTTTTCTAAAAATATTTTTGTGATCAAACTGCCTAGGTTTCCTATGAAAGATAAAGTTCATTTTCTACCTAATGCTGAAGTTGCTGTTGAGTAGTCTGTAAGTTTTAGGGCTGCTTTTTTTTTTTTTTTTTTTAGACGTCCACTTCTTTCTTTCTCATCTGCAGTAATGAAATGCTCTTGGATGATAGCCATGCACTATATTGTTTTGCTGAATTCCGTTGTTTTCTAACCTTAGCATCAACGAGATCCTCGGCTCAATGAAATTTTGTTTCCCTTTTATGACACAAAAAGAGCAATGCAGATAATTGAGACATATGAGCCAGATGAAGACTTGAAGAGGAAAGGTAAATGGGGGAGGGAATTCAGTATTCACTGGGTTTAGGCATTTGGGGAGTTTGTTCTGGAGCATCCAGACTTTTAAAAGGGAGTTTACAGTCCTTGTGGGTCAAGCACTTGTGTGGCTCCCAGGATACTGGACCAGGAAACTACTCTGCTGAAAAAAATACCTCCCCTTCAAAATCAGGTAATTTTTTAGAAGGATTATTTCCCTGATCCAGGTTAGAGTGTGGCTACAAATCCTGGTAGAAGAGGGAGAGGCTGGGATTGAGTAAATACAGAACAACACCGGAGGCTCCTTGCAGCAACAAGGCAATGTGCAAGTGGCTGTGGTCAAGGTTTCAGAGAGACTGCAGAGCTCTGCAAAGTACAGATATTGTGCAAAAACTTCAAAAAATTGCCATATGCATCCACCTTCTTATAGTATGATCTCTCTAGTGCTTGAGGGCAGCAGCCTGGCGCAGAGCAGGGTATTTTATGTGGATGGGTTGAAAAATGTTCTCTCCGAGCAAGGCTGCAGGAAGTACCTGCAAGCCATTCTTGGACTGCTCATGTCCTGAGCTGCTGTGAGTGTAGGAGGTGACAGTGGCTGAACTTTGTTCCCAGTTCTTACCCATTTTGCTGCAGTAGCTGTGTTGGGATCAACTGCAGAAATGAAAAATGTTGCTTTCCCCATCTATGTTCCCTGCCCTTTTTGCTGAGATTTGCTGTTGTAGCAAGCAGAGAGGAGACTGCAGCTTTGCAAAGCCCATCCTAACAGGAATCCTCTTTCACAGACATTTAGGCTCATGGATCAAGGTAGAAGTATTTACACATCCAGCAGAGCTGCAGCCTCTGTGCGTGAGTGATGTGCAAAGCAGGCAACAGAAGGAGGCAGCATCTAAAGCTGCCCCAGTAAAGCCTGAGGCTTTCCCTCCCTCTCCACATGAATTCTAATTATTAATTACTTGAATTTTTGTCAGCTCTATCCCATTTTATTTATCATTTTAAAGACACTCATCTTTGATTCTTGGTGCTAGTGCATTTTAAATATTTTTCAACATGAGGAAGGCACACTAATAAGGTGTAAAAACATATTTTCTGAAGGTGGAAATAAATCTAAAATTGAAAAAACAAAAAATTCAACCTTGGCTAATTATTTAGTTTCTTTGATTTTTATTTCTATCAGGTTTTCAATAAATGTGGAAAACCTCTTGCAGGGATGGGGTTATGGAGAACAGCAACAAAACGGCAGAAGTCCCATCTCAGTGTTCCTCCAGGGATCTCAGCAGTGGCTGTTCTCTTCAGCTTCTTTCCCCTTCTTAGATAAAACTTTGCTGTTGAGCAAAATACTTGAGTGTACTAGTTTGAAAACAAACCAGTGGGAGGCACTAAGTCAGAATAA
>NW_024582058.1:2707141-2788153 GCF_017639235.1 Corvus kubaryi | reverse complement strand
AACGGCTCCTGAGGATGGTAATAGAATACACTGCAACCCAGGACATTGAGGACAACCCTTTTTTTGTGTGTTTTTTTGCTAAATGGCGTAGTTTAGGAAACAAGGCTGACATACAAAAGGCAGTAGCAATAAGCAGCTGACTCTTCCTCAGTCACATTTCAGTGACAGGAGTGAGTAAAGCTGAACAAGTTAATGCTGGGCAGTTCAGTAACCAGAGTGTGCTTGGGAACACTACAAACCCCAATTCTTCCACCTGGTAAGTGCAAGTCAAAAACAAACACTGAGCTGTTGAACACATAGAGAGCTCTGCTCAGTTGCTGAGGTTTCAGCTGTGGTCTGTCTAGAACATCCATCCAACTGTGACATTTTTCCACAAGATGATGCACTAGAAGTATGTATCATCTGAGATATGCTGCGCTGCTGCTTTAAAGTACTTGGTGATAACAAAATAAAACCATCCTTCAATTGAAAATTCCATTTTGTCGCCTTTTGTCCCCTTTCTTTCATACTCAGAATCAGCTGAGAGGACTTGAGTAAAACATTCTGGAACAGTTCACCTCTGGCTGACACCAAGCACAGTAAATTTAAGCTCCAGTAGAGGATTTTTTCAGAAAGTTAGGAGTAGAATGGAAACTGGATTTCATTTCTCTGTATAAGAGAAAAATAGACTTAAAGAAAATAAAAATAGGGCTGCTGCAACCTTGCCTTAACCATAGCTGAGTGTTCATAAATTACTTCAGAGAAAGCAATGTCAAAATTAGTGCCAGGTAACCATTCCCTGCAGGAGCTCTTTGTGAGTAATCCTTTCTTCGCTACCACAGATCATTTTCATTTTTCAGACTTTTGACCTCTTAAAAACCGATATTGCCATACTGATTATTCTTAATTTGGTTTCATTAAACCCCTTGATTTGTATTTTTTATACTTTGTTGAAGCACAGACCAGCAGAGAGATGAGAGGTGTTACAAAATCTGTGTTCTGAATTCCTGTATGTTCCATGTTCATTGTAGATTTCTGTTTTCACTTACAAAGGTATGAACCTGCATTTCAAACAGTAAACTGTTAGGTATTTTAGATTTTCCTAATGTTTTGTAAATGAACCCATGCAAACATTTTTAGACACACATCCCCATGTTTTTGTCAGTGGGGAACAGTCTCTGTACGAGCTGGTTGACAGTGATGTAGCACAGGACTAAATATGAAAGAGGGGAGGAAAGGGCCATAGAAGCCTGGTCCATGCAAGCTCACAATTCCTGACTTAAAAAGTCCCAAAGATCAAAACTGTTGGGAATGTTATGAGGAGATGTCACTACTTATTTGCCTTCTTCACATCCTTTTGCTGCCTTAGTTCTGCTGATGGTGAGTGCTGGGCATCAGGTGTTGAACTGGTGGGCACCTGATTTGTGATCTGGTTATCTGGGAACATAATGGCACATTTTGCACCAGTTGCTGGTCAGCCTGGAGCTGAGGAACGGGAGAGCTGTTAGTTTGCAGGAACCTGTGTAAATAACAGGTTTTGTGCTAGGATTCCTACTCTGTGGGATGGTTTGATTTCTGATGACTCTAATTTCTTGTAGTAATTTACCATGCCTTCTTCTTCCTTCTAGGTGTCATATCCAGTGATGGGTTTTGCAGATACCTGATGTCAGATGAAAATGCCCCAGTTTTCTTAGACCGTTTGGAATTATATCAAGAAATGGACCATCCTCTGGCTCATTATTTCATCAGTTCCTCTCACAATACATATTTAACAGGCAGGCAGTTTGGTGGCAAGTCTTCAGTGGAGATGTACAGACAAGTGCTTTTGGCTGGATGCAGGTTGGAAGCAGGAGATAACAAATATTTGTGAATCTGATACTTTAAACCTACTTAATATACCTTGCTGGTGATATATTGTACAATTGAACGTATAAATACGTTAGTGTGGTAAATGAAAACACATTTATTTGTTTACGAATCTTATTTTTCTCACAAAAGTAATTCCAGGCAGTGGAATGTAGAAGTTGATATAAATGAGAGAAATTTAAGAGAAGTTTGATCTCAAAATGACAGCTGGAGAATTTCAGAGGGCTTTCTGCTTTATAATTATGAAGTTTTATGTTAATGAGAATCAGGAAATTTATGATTTCCTGCTTAATTTCTTGATTTACTAGAATGAGAATAAGAAGAGTGGCATAGTGCTAAAGACGATGAAAACATGTTGACCCACACGTGCCATGTTTAAGGTAGTTTATCCAAAGGTATAGAAGAACCCTGAAATAATACATGTACAGCTTAGAAAGAGTTCTGTAATGCCCAAAACTGATTTGCAACTTACTGCTTTGACCATCACTGCTAAAACATGTCCCAGGTAGCTCACCTGTAATGAAACACTAAGTTAATTTTTTTTGATCTCTAGGTGTGTCGAGCTGGACTGTTGGGATGGCAAAGGTGAAGACCAAGAACCAATAATAACTCATGGAAAAGCGATGTGCACAGACATTCTCTTCAAGGTAAGTGCCTGGCCTCTACGCCTGGCAGCAGACCCCAGGAGAAGGCCTGGACAAGAATCCAAGCAGGGCACCCTCCCCTCCTCAGCACTGGAATGCTGCTCCCATGTGATGGACTGACATGGGCAGGATTTCTGGCCCAGACCTTGGGGTTAATTTCTGACTTGCATCATATGCCCCTGTGCTCCATCTGCCTTTCCACAGAAACTGCAGGAAGCAGGCTTGCTGCCTGGGGCTCTTTGCACCACAGAATTAATATCTTCTTTGTTGTCTGAGAAGTTCCCTTGCTGTGGAAAAAGCCTGAAGATGCAGGAGTTTCTCTGGGAGTAGGAATTCTCCCTGGCAATAGGTGATAGCAGCAGATCTATTGATGGTTGTGGGTGAAGGTGCCATCCTGCTGCAGGTGCAGGGAGGCTCCTGTTGGGGAGTCTAAGTTCTTGTGGGGCATGAGGAGCACACGGTTTATTCTGCTTCTCTCTTCACTTGCACATTTAAGACACAGCCCTGTGTTTCTCAGGGTGGGGTGTATAACAAATCCCTTTTGTTACGCTTTTTATTTGATCCGCTCTAACTTGAATCCCATTGTTGGATTTTTATAGGATGTAATTCAAGCCATTAAGGAAACAGCATTTGTTACATCAGAGTACCCTGTCATTCTTTCATTTGAAAATCACTGCAGGTATGTAGTGCCCATTTTTAATTTTTAAATTGTGCATTGTGTGAGAAAATGATATAGTTTAAAATACTGTGTTCTGATACTTGAAAGCTGGGGGGGTATGCAGGCATACTGAATGTCACTTAATGTACTATTAATATACTAATCAATCTTTATCTAGCTTAATAATGGCAATATTTTTGTCTGTGATAAAGCTGTGAAATGTATTTGGATGTTCCCTTAGCTGTGTGAGATTCAGTTATTCAACTTTTTTGGTCTTGTTAAATTCATCTGTGTCAGATAATAGTCTTTTATTGACAGTATAATTACAGTAAAGTAATACTTCTCAGTTGAAACAAGTGGGCAGTATATAATTTGGGATGTCTACATTACTTAGTATTATTCTTTTGTGCTGAGTGATAGTGATTTCTTTTTTTATATTTAAAAATTAACTGACATCATCTTTTCCAGCAAATACCAACAGTACAAGATGTCAAAATACTGTGAAGATCTTTTTGGAGATCTCCTGTTGAAGCAGCCTCTAGAAACACATCCAGTATGTTTTATTCTGCCAGTCTCCTTTTTTTTTATATTGGCTTTATTTAAAAGAGATGATAAACTGAGATCACCTTTAGTGCTGTTCACTGCCAGTCCTGTGCTTTCAGAATTCACTAGTGGTTTTGGGAGGCTGTGCTTTTTGGTACAAACTTTTCTTTATCTGATTTGTTTAATCTCTTCTGTACAGGGCTCTGGCAGGCAGCCTGGGGAAATCCCCCCCCCTTGATGTGTGATGTAATGTTGGCACCTACATAAAATACACCACATACATTGTCTTTGCAGGTCATTCCCCACTGAACTTGGCAGTCACTGTTGAAAAACAATTAGTCATAAATTGCATTGTCTCAGCTGAAGAAACCTCTTCTTTCAGCTGCACGTTGCATGTTTCATGCTCCAGGTCAGGTCCTGCAGTCTAGGTGGCCCCACTACTGCATTAAGAATCAAATTAAGCACCAGGAGTTTCCTGCAGTCTCGTTTGGACTCTTGAGTGCACTGTAATCTGCATGCACTTCACTCTCCTGCATGGCAGGAAATAACAACAGACATTCCTTTACAAACACAGTATTTGAGATTTCAACAGCTCGCTACGCAGCGCCTGCAACTCCTCCTCCAGACCTTCCTTGCTCCTTACAATGAGCTCACTGTGTGCCAGCAATAACCTAAAGCTTGCAGATGCTCTGTAGTGCTGTGGGGGACCACAGCAAGGAGGATTCTGCCTTTCCTTTCAGCTCCATGTGACCCTGGCAAAGGGGGCTCCTGGCATTAGCATCCCTAGAGCTTTGCTTTTCGTGGCTTTCCTTGCATGTTGCAGGGCCAGCAGCACACAAGGTTTGATGAAAGTCAGGTGATTGCCCTGAAAAGTGCATCCCAAAGAACGAAATCTGCAGTGTTGCCGTGTGATGTTTGTAGCACGCTGCCACATCCCTCACAAAAAGGTGCTTCCAGCAGCTCTCTGAGAAGCCTAAAATAGAGCTGGCCAAAGGCTGCCGTGCTTCTACCTCAGGGTGCAGTATTTAGCCTCAGCTGCCTGTGCTCTGTAGCACTGCTGAGCCTTCTGCATTTTGTGTCCTTTCCTCCTCGTGGGTGAATTCAGCCCCCAGCTGCTCCCAAAGCAAACACTGTAGAGATGGCAGGAGGAGCTTGGAACGTGTCCTTTGCAAGTGCTTGGATCTGGATAACCTGGGCTAGTGACTGAGGGGGACAGACTTAGGAGAGACATGGTGCTTGGCTGAAGCAGATTTGGTTTTAAGAAAAAGGCAAATATTTGTCCAAATGGGCATCCAAGTATGGTCTTGTTAGGGGATACAGCCTGGCATCCTGGAAGCCTGGCATAAATGAGCTCTGCGGCACTGACATCTAGTGGAGTTACAGCCCCAGTTCTGTCGGGAGCAAATGTGTTCTCTTCATCCAACGTGCTTAAACTCCCTGCCTGAGCCAGCCTGGTGGGTGTGGAGAATCCTTACCCTCCCACAAGGAGGTTTGCACCCATTCTCCTGGGGTTGGCTTGATATGGGTTTGTTTTTTGGGTTTTTTTTGCTGGGTGGTTATTTGTCACCTCTGCTGTTTTTATTTGGTTTCAAGTCGTGGTGCTTTGTTTTTTTGTTTGTTCACCGGGAATGCTGCTTCTCTGCAGCTCAGATTTGGATTTAGAGATAAGAGTATCTGAATAATTCTTGTAAGAATTGTCACTATTTATGGAAGTACCTTCAGCTCCTTCATTTAGGCTTCACTGAAAAACCCCAGTCTGTTTGGTGCTAAGAATGCCAAGTTGTGGGTTCAATCTGTGTAAGGGCCATTCACTTGAGAGTTGGACTCAAATGATCCTTTCGGGTCCCTTCCAACTCAGAATATTCTGTGATTATACCAGCAACTGCCTGAATAATATTCTTATCAAGCCTGAGGTGGAGAGGGTGCTAATTACCATACCCAAGTGTCTGTTTTGTAGCCTCAATGATGTGATGGGGCTTAAATGAGAGGATTTAGTACTTTTTCTCTGCTCTCAATCTTCTTCTCCTTCCCCACGCTGGAACAAGCTTTTAGTAGAACTTCCTTGTGTATGTGAAACTTGCCCTTTGCCTTTCACAAATACTGAATTTGTGACCCTGCTGGCAAACCCAGTCCGCATTACGTACCTGAGGACTGGGTAGTTTTCCATTCCCCAGTGCCAGTCCATTTCCACTCTCCAGGCGTGCAATGGGCTGCCTCACTTGGGTTACTGCAGGTTGAGGGGACCATAAAAGGTGACTTATTTAGAGATCAACTGGTAACAGGCTAAGCTGTGGCTTGGGCTGTGTGAGCCATAGGGAGGGAGGGAAAGCAGGAATTCCTGAGATGAGGAGCTGCAGGTCACATCCACACCCCCTGCTAGGCAGGAGAAAGGGGAAAATGTTTAGAGCAGTGCAGCAGGGGCTGGCACAGGCTGGGGACCCGAGTACTGGCTTCATCCAGCAGCTTTACCTGAGCACAGCTTTCCCCGGGGATAGGGGAGAAGCAGAGGAAACTGTGTAACTGCAGGCACACAACCTCCTGGGGTTGTGCCTGAGGTGGCACTGCTTGTTCACTGCCCCATAGTATCGCTGTCCTACAGTCCAAATCCTAAGCAGGGATACAGAGAGGCCAAATAGCTGTTCTCATCAAGCATTTTCTTTGAATTGTTTTACAGCTTGAACAAGGTAAAGCCTTACCATCTCCTAATGACCTCAAAAGAAAGATTCTCATAAAGAATAAAAGGCTGAAACCTGAAGTAGAAAAGAGTAAGTAAAGTTTGTCAAATAATAAATAAGTGAAACTCCAGATCACTACAAACAGACTTCGTTACTAGAGTTTCCAAATTGTTTGTACTTTAGTGTTGGAAGAATATGAATTACATGTAAATAACATCTTGTTTGCCCTGGTGTTTCATGTGAGTGCCAGAGTCTAGGCCTTGATATCAGCATGCTGCACAGGCACAGACAGACCCAGAAATGTAATCCTGGGACTTTATCAAACTGCTGGTTGAGCTAAAATATAAGGCAGATAGAATCTCTTGTAAATTCTGCCTACACTGGTCTGGTTGCATTGCTGTGTTTTTTCCAGGATAAGCATGAAATGAAATGGAATTTCAAATTGCTCTTCTTGCTGTTGTTGCCAGTTCTGATATTTATCTTCTTTTCAGTAACAATAATGTTGCTGTATTAGTTTCCAGTATAGCTGTAATAATAAACCCTGGTCCTTCTCCGTTCAAAGATAAGCACCCCGACCTTGCACTGGCTTCAGTCATACGTGGCTGTGCTCCTCCTGTCTAACTGAAATGTCCATGGAAACACAATCGAAAATCCAAGCACTTTGCCTCCATTTGCATGGATCAAGCACCGAAGAGACAGCTGTCTGTTTATTCTGTGAGCAAGTAATGTGCTTGCTCCAAAGACCTTTGAAGTCTGTGGAAATTTAGGAGGAATTTCTTCGCAGAAAGGGTGATTAGGCATTGGAGTGGGCTCTCCAGAGAGGTGGTGGAGTTACCATCCCTGGAGGTGTTTAAGGAAAGACTGGACGTGACACTCAGAGCACTGCTCTGGTTGATGAGGTGGTGTTGAGTCAAAGGACTCAATGATCTCAGAGGCCTTTTGCAACCTCATTAATACTGTGCTTCTGTGAAATATTCTCCTTAACTTCAGTGAGCTTTGGATACAGCCCTTACTGACCACTTTTCATACCTAACATCAGTCTGTGTTTAATGATGCTCCTTGCTCTGTAAAATTTTATTACTAATTGAAAAGTCAGAGAACTCATTAAATAGAAGTAGATCTGAGGCTCGGAGAATCATTTGTGATGGTTCTCTTGTATTTCTTTGTGCTACAAATAGTTCATGTCACGACTAATTTGATTTTATTTTTCATATTAACAGAACAGCTTGATGCTCTGAAAAAGATGATGGAGGCTGGGGAAACTGCAGCTCCTGTAAATATCCTGGAGGATGATAACGAAGAGGAAATAGAAAGCGGTGAGAATTTCCTGGAGAAGGGCTCTCAGACATTGCCTGTGGTAGATCAGTGGGTTGGGTGCACCTTACCCATGTGCCTGTGGTCTGTGGCAGCAGCAGCATGTCTGGGCTCCATGCAGGACCATTTGTACAGACCCCAGCCTTGCCACTTCATCCCAGACAATTTCAATTTCCATTTACTGTTCAGAAGTTATATTAGAGCACCAACCAAGTCAGATTTTCATTGTCTGTGAGAGAAAGACTAAGAAGTTGTGATCTTTGCTATGAGAACACATACTGTCACTGTGTTTAACACTTGTGTCAACATCAGCGGGGATTATTGCATTGTAGTTTCTAAGGATAAAATGAGGAGTAGGGTTTTTCTTGCCAAACCTCAGATATCTTCAGTGTAAATGTCTGGCTCTGAGCCAGTGATATGGCCAGCAGAGAAAAATACACCTGTTTAGGGTGTGATCCACCCTGTCTGTTTTAAATGTCCAGCTTCAGAAGATGTAAATCATGTGCTGTCTGCAAGTGTCTGAACCACAGAACTTGCCTGTGACCTCTGTCATAGTGAATGTCCCAGCTTTAGCCTACCACTTGGTCTTCTCATATATTTTATATTTTTTTGCCTTTACTTTTTAGCTTCAAGTACTGTAGGTTCTAATGGAGAATCACCTTAAAAGCAAAAGAGAACAATTCCCTATAGTGGGGGCACACAAGGAGTCTGACAGTGCGCACCAGAAGCCCGGACACTGGCATCTTCTTAGATCTTTGTTTAAAGAACTCTTCTCATCAGTTCTTGTTATTTCCCCAAGGCTATTTGCTTTTTTTTACACTTTTGCTAAGCAAGTTACTGATTACTTCAAAAATACAGCAAATAAGATTTCTCTTACTAACCATCTCAGGCCTTAGCTGTAATTTACGACACTTGGAAACAGTTAACAGTAACTAACTCTTAGAAATCTAATACCCTCGATTTTATTCCTGTTTCTAAAAAATACCAAACCCAAACCTGTGAATTCAACTGTAATTTGTTTCATGCCTTGCAAAAAAACCAGCAGTTGCTGTGGTTTTTGCACTGATCCTTTTTGTTTTCTGTGCAGCTGACCAGGAAGAAGAAGCTCATCCCGAGTACAAGTTTGGAAGTGACCTTACTGTAGATGATTACAGTCAAAAAGAAGCTGTTGCCATCAGTGTCAAAAAGGTAGGATTGCTTCTTTCATAGATATTCTTACGAAAACTTTCCATGGAGGTTGTTGCAAAAGTCACTCTGCTTTTTGGAAACATCAGAGCACTTGTCAGAAGATTCAAACCTGAGATCTTCACCAGGTGCCCCTTACCTTTAGGTTCATGAGAACACAAAGCTTTGTAGCCAAAAATACTCTCCCCTTGTTCAGACAGGATATACTCATTGAGGAAACAGAATCAGTATGTAGGAAACAGCATACAGGTGGGGGGGTTTAATCAAAAATACTAATTAAATGCAGCAAGCAGTTTCCTGCTCCAGCCTCTGATATTTTACTTTGCATCTCAGGTGCAGAATCCTAATAAGAGGTGGAACATCAGCTTCCTTGCTCAGCAGTATTTTTGCAGGGCTGCATTCTGTGTCTTCATTGCAGGGTTTTCCTCCATTATTTTTTGTGGTTAACCCTTAGGGTAGGTTCTCTCTTCCACCCACAGCAGTGAATGCAAAATAGGACAATAACTCCCATTGGGGTGGTGTGGCAGGGGGGCTCTATCAGGCAGCCAGCTGGCAGACAGGGAAAGAGTTCTCTTTATTCCACTCATACCTGACAATTGCAATTTATCAGTCTGTGCTCAGTAACTTGAATATTACTTGATGGTAATTAGATACAGAATATTAGAATTCAGAACTCAGCTGCTCTGGCAATGAAGGCATTAGTGCTGCTTGCTACAGAGAAAACCCCACGTGTGAGGGCTAAGGTACCTTAGCAGATCATGCTCCTCTGTCACTCAAGTATTTTGGCCACTTCTTCCCTCCTGCTTGGTTTCCTTTGGATCTTGCTCCAGATAGAAGTGTAGGTGTGGAAAATAGCAGTGTGTCTGTAGCAGTACCAGAGACATCAGACCTGCTTTCTGTGTATCTCTTCAAGTCGACATCTTTGCTTCTTCAGGACTTTCATGGATCCTCCCACTGAAGTATCTTTTCACTTCTTTCCTTCTTTAGGACTTCCATGGATCCTCCCACTGAAGTATCATTTCACTTCTTTGCTTTAGGGCAGTTTCATTTACTAAGTCAGCTGGTCCTTAACTATCTGGATGTTTTGGGGTGTTTTGGTTGGGTGGGGGTTTTTTGTTGTTGTTTTGAGGATTGGTTTTTTGTTTCCAGATTAGTCCCTCATCCTCAGCACATGTCCTTGGGTAACTTCTCTGCTTCTTTGCTGATCAGTGACTTGATCTTTATTCTGTAGGAATGTACATTCAGTGCCAAGACAATATTTATCTAAGATTCTAAGTAGTGGTAGCTTTTAACTGAAAGCAGACATCAGACTGCGCTATTACAAATAACATCTTGAGACAGGCCTTCTCCAATGTGGACGTTTCAAGCACAGTTTACAGCACTCTTAGCCCTTCAGTTTTCAGAGCCTGGCAGTTTGCACATCCAGATCAGATGATCTTTATTGTGGTATCGTTATCTGGGTGTGTTATTCCTTCATTCTTCTCTGAAACTTCCTGTCCCCAACATCTAGTGATAGCTCTGGTTTACGCTTACCTGTCTGGCATCCTTCATCCTATTCCCATGGCTAGCCAGCTGTTGAGTTTCATTCTTGTGTACCCAAATTTGGAAGAGACTACAAATTTTTGAAAGTGTATGAGGCAGATGAGCCATGCAGGAAGGTGGAAAAGGGTTTACTTTTTGCTAAATGCATTCATTTTTTGAGGGTTTTTTTCTCCGTACTGTGAGTGTTTCCTGTTGCTTTTTCTTTGGGTAATGTATATATATTTTTTTTCCCTTAGGCTGTTGAAGATTCTGAGCAAGAAAACAATAAAAAGGTGACACAGGATGTTATGTAGTTTATTTTATTGCTTTATATTTTATATATAACATGCATATTACTTACCATGCATTTTCAGTGGTTTAACAATTTTATGCTCAGTTTCACTGCACCTAGTTTTGAAAGTGACTCTATCTCCTTTTGTCCTCTAGGGTTTCTTCTGCTATATTTTTATGCTGGGGTTAGGGCTGTCAGAAAATTTGGGGACAGAGAGGAATGCATGACCTTTGCCTGCTTAGAAGTGTCTGATCTCAGTCTCCAGTGTCATGCACTGGGAACCCAGTTCTCTGAATGGTGTTGAGATGTATCATCCCTGCTTTATTTTTTCCTCTGCCCTTACCCTGACTGCACTTTGTTTTCCTCTCTCTTTTTCCTCCTTTTGCTTTCCCTTGGGACTTCTGCATTTATCTTCTCCCAGGAATCCCTTTTGTAAGACTCTTCCCACCTCTTTCCACTCTCCTCCTCCTCCTCTTCTCTCATTCAAGCTGCTCCTGTTCCTAACCACACTTTGTTTCAGTCTGTGTTGTTTTCTAAGTGGGTTCTGCTTCTTTTCTTGAGGGATGGGGAGGTGTAAATAACATGGAGATCAACTTTTCCCTTTTGTCTTCTCTATCCCCTAACAGGGTCGTGTGCTGTTGTAACCATTCCTTTGTTTCTGTAGGCTTTAAGAAGCATTCCATCCTTTCCCCTTTCTTAATTCATAGTTTTAAAGTTGTGAACAGGGCAGAGTATAGCCCTACTCCAAAAATGAAGGGTCTGCAAGTGAGTAAGATAAAATCAATGGGTAGTAAGTACATTGTCTTGGGACACTGTCTTTGAGGCAAAGTGTTGCTGGTGCAGTCATAGAGCTGTACCTGCAGGCTACCATTGCCTGGGCACTGAGGCATCATAATCCCTTTGACTCCCTTTTCCCCGTGGTTCCTTTAGGTGTAGGTGTGGATGGATCAAGATAGGCAGATATGATCAGCTGTTCTGAGCAGTCAACAGGAGGTACATTAAAGAACCCTGGGTTTTAGAAGATGGGTGGTCAGTTCTTCCTGAGTTACTGGCCTTTCCAAAGTTAAGACGGTGAAAAGAACTGGTTTCATTGAGTAAATTTTGCCTGAATTTGACCTAAGTTCTATTAACAGCTATTGACCTAGCAACAAAAAAATATGCCTGTTTTCTACTAACACAGGGATGTACTCCTAGGCATATTTTGGAATCAGATCTGTGAACCCTCAATATGCACATTTCTGAAAAGCAGTTGGGTTGAGCCCTGATGATCAGCATTAAAATATGGTGTCAGTTTGATTTCGTGGGCTGCTGGAAGTTTAATTCCATCTAAAATGCACATACAACAATGTGTACCTGGACTTGTTCTGCTAGCTCAGTAATTCTATGCAGTCAGAAAATTGTGTTCCTTGTGACTATAATCATCTTATCCGAAGGCATAAATGGTTCCACTTCCCATGGTTTGCATTCTTTGAGATGTGTCTGCACTGTCTGGCAGGCAGAGGTGCCATAATGCTGGCAAGTGGGTTCATTTTCCTTTACTCTCCCATCTCAGGGAGTAAACGAGTTGCTGTAGTGTTAGGTTCTGTGAGCTGCATTATCCTCCAAGCCCAGAAAGGGCTTGGTGGCACTGCCTCTTACTGACTATTTCCTGAGACAATAATGAGGGAGAACTTGCTGGCAAACACGAGCTGCAGTCTGAAAATAAAAAGCAGCACTGTACAAATTTTTGAATACACTTCGTACTTTCCAGCGGAAGTTCACTGTCAGCCTACAGTCAGATTTTTTTGGTCACTGGTTCACTGGTAGGAGAACAACCAAAAATGCATGTGTGGGAAAAACATGAATTTGCAGAGATTGCTTAGCTTGACAGAGATTTTTTGTTTGTTTTTTCATTTCAGTGAAAAGAATGTGTTTCAAACTGGTTTAGGGAAAGGAAAATGTTGGACAGGTAGATCCAGTTAAGAAGTGCTTCCTGATGTGGGTTTCTAGCAGATGGGATACTTGTAGAAGACTTGAAGTTCTATTATAAATAAAGTGCATATTTGTATAGGTGATGGATTCAGATTTTTATCAGTTGAAGTGGATAAGAATATGAACTTGGTACTGTGTCTCTTGTTGGTCTTGTGACATCTGTTTGTCCAGTGAAGGATGTCATCTCTACATTTTGGTTTGCTTCTGTTAGTAAAGTTTAATAGTGGAACCTTATTTGTGTTTTGATGTTGAGGAAGTTCTACTGAACGCCAAGTATACACAGTTTCTGTTAGAAAATGCTTATTAAATCACAATTTTTTGGAATTTATTTGACAAAGATGGATCGTTATCTCCCAGCGTTGTTCAGTCTGTTGGAATATTTAGCTTTTATCCCAGTGTTATCCTACTAACTTCATGTAATATTTACCCACTGCTTAGGAGCTTTTCTATCATCAGCCCTGTTGCATGCATCCTGTAACATTGAGAGTCTTTTATCAGCAAGAAAATAAATCTTAACTTTTCACACTAAACTTCCACTTGTATTAATTTGCACTGTCTTTAACCTTCTGCAGATTTGGGTATAATTTTGTCCCACCTTTGAAAAACCCAACAACAGTGTTTGCACACAGAAATGGTGATTGTTCTTTTTAATGTGTTTTCAGGGTTTAGTAACTGTGGAAGATGAACAAGCGTGGATGGCATCTTACAAATATGTAGGTGCCACAACCAATATACATCCATATTTATCAACAATGGTCAACTATGCTCAACCTGTAAAATTTCAAGGTTTCGATGTAGCAGAAGGTAACATAAAAGGTTGAATGAAATACAAGTATTTGCTTAACCTAGGTAGTTTTTTAATCTCTACATTTCTTGAGTTTAGAAATAAAGGCATAAGAGTCTTTTATAGTTTAATGACCATCATCAGTATGTTTGTAGACCTGTTTCCTTGAATGTAAAGTTAGCATGTTATTCCATTAGTCATCCACACGGAGTCGCTAAATTACTGGGAGAATATGAAGCTGTTGAGGTTGGCTCTATTCCGTGGGCCTTTCCAACTAAGATGCTTTTTTTTTAGTTCCTCTTTCTCTGCAGTAAGGTGAGCACGACTGTCACAGTGATCAGCAGTGAGCTGATACTGCACACCAGACCATTTATCATGTCGGTTTGCCTTATCTACCACACAACGCAGGCTCTGAATAACAATCTTGTCCTAAACAAAAAATGAAAGTTTTGTTGGTTTCCCAAGAAGTGAAACAGAAAAGCAAGTCAGAAATACTATGAAATTTCTCATCACTGTAATTTGATTCTGCAAAATTTCTTATCACTATAATTTGATTCTATTTGATAATGGAGAAAGAGACCAAAAATATCCTGCTGTTATAGTGCATGATTTTGAGTTTTGATTTGTCATTACAGAGGTGTTTTAAAATGTCTTGTCTTCTCTTTCTAGAGCGCAATATTCACCATAACATGTCCTCTTTCAATGAATCAGTCGGACTAGGGTATTTGAAGACTCATGCCATTGAGTTTGTGAAGTATCCTTTCACCTCCTCATCCCACTTTTCTACCAATCCTAAAATAAACCAGTGCACCTTTCTAGATTTGGTGTTGCATGTCTACAAAGGAAAAGGGGAAGTACCTCATGGAAGGAGAAAGAGTAAGATTAACATAAAGAAGTGTGTTTTGATGTTGAAATACTGAAGATACCAGGACACGACTCTACATTTCTATGATGTTTTTATTTCATTTTCCTTGATGAATTCTATAGTTACAATAAACGACAAATGAGTCGGATATACCCAAAGGGAGGCCGTGTGGATTCCAGTAATTACATGCCTCAAATTTTCTGGAACGCTGGCTGCCAGATGGTCTCACTGAACTATCAGACCCCAGGTATGCAGCAACGACCAGTGAACCTCAGTCCTAAAGAATGGCTTGGGCAGTAACTCTCCAACAGATGCCATGGATTTGCTTCTGGCATTTTTTGAGGAAGCAGACATATGGCTAAATAATACAGTGGGGTGGAATTACAGAAGCGTAAGACAAGGAGCAGTAAAACCAGCCATACACAGAAGGAAAATTCAGTCCCCTTTATTGAAAAATAATGGAGTACTGCATCTTCTCACAGAAATGGTTTTTATTAACAAAAAGTGTTAATTACAGGGAAATCAGTGCCTTCGCAAGACAGAGGTCTGGCACAGTTGGGTGCATGTCCGCAAAGCAAAGATGGAGTGCACAGATTAAGATGGTAAAGAGTAATGACTGTGTGACAAATGCATCTCTAGTCCAGTTATTGGGAAGTGTTAGGAGTCATGTGCTCAGCAGCAGAGGATGGGGTCTGAGATCCCAGTTGAGGGAATGATGCCAGGGAATGGGAATGCCTCTCCGCAGGGTGGTCTGAGAGGAGATGCATTGTTCCTGTTCAATGAAGGTGTGAGTGTAGCAGGGCAGGCTTTTTGTTGTTTTGATTGGGTTTTTTTAATTTATCTAGGAATGTCTTGAGTCATGTATATGTAACAGACCAGTTTTCCATTGCCTTTTTCTGGCTGTGGCAGTGCTTTTGTGCTTGCTTCCCCCTCCCTGCACCGTGTCTTTGGTACTGCAGACACTTCTCATGGCCATACCCTGAGTTCTGTCCTCCAAAGCTGTGCCCCAGTTTCACCAGCTGAAGAGGGAGGAGAAGGGATACACTAGAATACACTGTTTTAGAGCACTCCACTGGACATGATAGGGAGGCTGGAGCAGAAATACAAACCTCACTCTGCTCCCAGCACTGCCTCCGCCTACTGCATGTCATTTCCAACCCCTTTATGTTGCAAATTAAGAGTAGTAATTGTATAAGTGGAAGTGAGGAACTTTCCTGTACTCCTCTTTTGTGATCCAGCTGTGTTGTCAAGATGAAGATGATTGAGGAAATAAAAACTACAGCTGCCCAGTAAATCCAGTAATAACTGGTATAGGCATATGACAGTCTTGTATTTTGTGTATCAGAGAACCAACAGAACAGATTTTGTTCCCTTTGAAGGTACAGTCCATTGGGCAGGAGAAAGACCTGTTTTTTTGCTCTAGTGTAAGTAGAAACCTGCAGAAAAGCATTTTATTTTTTACGAAGTTCTGGAGAGGGTTGGATGAGAGGGAGGTTATTACAGGTTTATTATACGTCTTGCTATACAAGTGCCGTAACAATGCACTCACTAAAACTCACATGCTTTAAATGTTGAAACTAAGCAATGCTGCTGTGATCTTTGTGGGCCTTTTTGTGTGGTATTTTATTCAACTAAGTCCACAGAAAACCAGTGGGATATGCATCTCACTTTCTTTAAAACAGGATACAGACAGCTTCATCAGAGGTAGTGGTCTGTGGTCATTGTGAAGAAATACATTCTTCAAAGATGTCTCCTCTAGTATATTTTTTATTCTGAGGTTATTTGTACTGTTAAGGCTCCTGTATCCCTCTGTTATGCAAAGTGATCTGCAGTAATGGAGACATCTGTACTGTAGATACCAAAAGTTAGATGATGGAAATCACATCCCAGGCGCTTAACATGCCCACAGTCTCTTGCTTCCCTGCTTGCCAGGTGTGTTTGAATTCAGGGAAAGACTGTTTCCTAAGCACAGCATGGACTTCAGAGTGCTTGGTAAAGCTGTTATTCCTGTGAAGAAATATGAAGTTTTCCCATTGCTTCCTTTTATTTCTTGGATGTGTTTTACATGCGTTAAATTTATTTTTTGTTTAAACTGATTATTCTGGGCAAACAGTCTTATTTTCTGATTTAGTTCGTGATCTGCATTATTCAGCAGGGAAGTTAGTAAATTTTCTCTCTTGGCAGATTTAGCAATGCAGTTGAATCAAGGAAAATTTGAGTACAACGGATCGTGCGGGTGAGTGATATGGTTTAAACTGTTGTCACTGTGTATCACAGTCCTTTACGAAGGTTTAATAAAATTTTATCACTACTAATTATGTGTTGCAAAAGGAAAATGGGATGCTAGGTGAAGAGTAGAAATTAGCAGAGTTCAGGGAGAATTATCCCCCATAAGGAGGTATTCTAATGAAATATGCTTTTAAGTATGCCCAGTTTTTAAATGAGCAAGAAGAGGCTTTGCATTCATATTATGAAGATCATGAATACACAGTTATTTAAATACATCTCTACCTTCTGTTCTCAGCCTTTCTTTGAAGATATGCCTCTGAATGGAGATTCATTGCACAGTTCACAGAACTGCCAAATTTGCTTGGACAAGTGGAGTCTGAATACATAGGGGACATTTTTTTAGTCTGTGTACTCTTAATTGGAGTACAGATTTCACAGAGAATACTGAAGTGTTTCATCTAAGTTCTTGGTCATGATTTTTGCATGACAAAGGATGTTCAAGTGATGCTGATGGATTTTTCTCAAATGTTGAGTATCTACCTTTATAGGACAGACTGATCATTAACATCAGGAAAAAAGGAGAAGTTTCATAAATCACAGGAAATGACAGTCCAGAAGCGTGAAAATCTGCAAACTCATCCTGGGAAGGAGCTACTCTTTTACTACTGCAGATCTTATTCAGAAAGAAATCTGAGTAGATGGAGCTTGGTAAAATTCCTCATTTGCAGAATGGGCACACTGTGCTTGGCCATTCCATGCCTTTATTGCAGTTGTGAGCACCCCAGAAGAGGCTCTTAGGGGGGCTTTGACAAAGATGCAGTCTCTCTAATTTCAATCAAAATAACAAGAATAGAAGAAAACCAAAGCTTTCTTCTGGCAGAGTTTGGTTCCTTTCTTGTTGGACCCACCAGCTTAGTAAAAGACTACCTGCTTGCTTTGGCCAAATTCTCTGAAGGACAGGCAAAATTATCAACTAAATTCCTGGATTCTTACATCAGTTTTTTGATACTAAAGCAGTGTAGTGGTAATGCATGGTAATATTTTAATACGCATTGGAAATGTGGTGGTGCTTCAGTCACAGAAAGGAAATGAAAAGCTGAACATTTCCTTCTGCCTGTACTCCTCTTTTCTTAGACCTGCAGCTTTCGTGCTGATGAAACAAGATCAGGCCACACTGGTTTCAGCATTTTTTTATTTCAGCAGGCTGAAAACAGAGGCTAAGGATATTTCCAGTAATTGCCTTCTGCCCCAACCTACTTTAAATTAACAGAATACTAGGAAATCACATTCCTAATGGAAGAAAAACATTTTTAATGGAAAAAAAAGGAGTAATACTACTTTCAAATAGAAAGCATGTTATTACAAAACGGGAGAAAACATTGACATTCTTTCCACTGGAATTTTTCTAGCACATTTTAATTCTGAATTCTGTCTAGGCCTTTATAATATTGTGTACCAATGATTCACTGGAGAGACTAAGGGTGGATAAAAATTAATCTTCCAGCAGCTTTGTCTGTCAGGGTTGCAGAATTAGCAAGATTTTTCTAGTTACACATTTTCTTCCATGAGTGGAAGGGAATGTCTGTAACGTGCAGCTTTTCTGTGATCAACTGCTGTTTCATTTTGATGGCAGAATCCTTGGGTTTTGGTGCATCAGAGCACATATTGGCTTCACTGATATGTTGATCTAGTGTAAGGTACTCAGGGAGGTCTCGTAAGTGTTATTGTGGTGGTACCTTTCATGCTGCTATAATTAACAATCTGTCAGCACTGACATTATCAGTTGTTTCCCCCAAGGTTTCATAACCACAATGAAAAAATTAGCTTCAAGCTGAAATTTAGTGTATGAGTCTTGAACTCTAAGGAACTGCTTCACTTGGAAAAATAAAATTGAAAAATTCCTCTGTGTTTTTCCAAAGTGTTAAAGTATTAAAACAAATGAGACCATCTGTGTTTTATTATATGGTAACTCCCTGTATATTTAAACTGTATTATTCAATTGATTTGAAATGTCCTTGACTGTATTACATTTATTTTTATCTTAAAATCCAGGCTTGATTTCATCTCTCAGTAGCTGGTAATTCAAAATGAAGATTAATATTTATCCATGTTCCAGACAACCATAATACTTCCTTTTACTTCCTCACACTTGCAGCTGGGATGAGTCTGTATTTTACAGTGCTGTAGGAGAGTTCATTGTTTAAAGGCAGAACATCCATTTCATTTGTATTTAATACAATTTTAATTTCCACTCAAGAATAATCTCCTTTTTTTCCTTGAAATAAGGTATCTACTAAAGCCAGATTTCATGCGTCGACCAGACAGGACGTTTGACCCGTTCTCTGAAACTCCTGTAGATGGTGTCATTGCTGCAACATGTTCTGTCCAGGTAAAACAGCCACAGACAGCTGTCATCACATCCAAAAGCACATTTAAAGTCAGCAGAAACAGGACATATACAGTGAATGTGCTTGGGCTGTGTAGATTTCAGCAAATTGTTTCCGCTGGTTTGTTTTTTTTATTGCTGGCTAAGATGCCTTTGTTTACCTGATCTGAGTGGAACATGATAGAATTAGAAATTATGTGTTATTACACATTGTCATATTCTAACAGCCTTCATGGTCTTTTTGAAATACATGAGCCCACACGAATGGATAAAGGAGTGAAGTTCATTCCCATGTACAATGTGAAATTGCACAACATCACTTGTCACCACAGAGCAGGGAGGAATCCAAGCACACATGGACAGGATTCTTTCAAAGTGAGTAGAGAAAAATACTTGATGTGAGGCAGGCCCTTACTTTGGAGTTATCTATGAGTAACAAAGTCCATAAAGCTCCTCTTGTAGTTCTAAAGCACGGTCAGGTATCAAATTTTGGAAGGAGACTGATGATTGTAAAACCTGTTTTGTGAGCAAGAGACTTCAGCTTTCATTTAGCATTTTCCATGTGCTGCATTTGAATGTCACACCCTCTGTGGCCAAGCATTCCTCATGAATTCTAGATGTTGAACTAAGTTCCATTTGCACCTCTAGAAGAATAAACATGTTTTATTAACATGGTAATGAAATGCACAGTCCCTCCAAGAAGGAATCAGATAATTCCTGGGCCATGTATTTTGACAGTTACTTTTCTTTTGTGACTAAAACTAGTATAAAATTCCATATGAATTTTGTAGTTAAGTAGTTGACCAAAAGCCATCAATGATAGCCCTCAGCCACATAACTTTTCAGATCTATTATCCAGAGTGTTCCCTGGAAGGATGTTAGGTCATGGAAACAAAAGGATTTGGAATGAGCTTAGGTCTGTGAAATCATGTTTCAGGTTTTTTTTCTTCCCTCCCTGATTGTAGTAATGAAAACAATAGCTGTGTTTTTAAGTAATAAATCATCTTGATGGAATGAAAATTTTCCCTGGAGTAATCACCTGCTGTGGCTAGATTAATCTTGGAGCGAAATGGCAACAAATTTTTATATATATAGCAATACAGAGGAATCGTGTGGGTTTTTTTGTTTTTTCACTTTTTAAGCATCCTGTACTTTCCAGACACATTCTATGGAGTCAGACTGACACATGATTAGTTTCAAACCCTGAGTGAAAGCAGAGCAATAGTTTCCTTTCACCTCTTGTGGTCAAGATGTATAATAGAAAAAAGTGCTTCTGAACAGAATGTTTGAAGTTGTGGAATAGCAGTGCCAACTCTGGTTGTTTTCTTCAGTGTTTTCATACAGTGAATGCATCTGTGAGACACTGGCTGGTTGGGATGACTGACAGCTGGTAATACCATAGCACAGTCATTTCAGGTGAAGGTTATATTTATATATCTGATCACAAAAGCTTTTCTAAAGAGGTGCAGTTTGAAATACACCATTTTCATATGAAGAACTAAACGCATCTGTTAGCTATAAACCATTTCTCAGAGTGATGTCAGTGAAAAATGACTACTGTTTCCAATATTCTTTCTTTGTGTTGCTTTTCCTTACTCTGTTACTGTGTTGCAGGTGATATCTGGCCAGTTCTTGTCAGACAAGAAGATTGGGACGTACGTGGAGGTGGATATGTACGGGCTGCCCACGGACACGATACGCAAGGAGTTCCGCACACGCATGGTGATGAACAACGGCCTGAACCCTGTTTACAATGAGGAGTCCTTTGTCTTTAGGAAGGTAGGATACAGGATCTCTGGAAAGCACAGTTTGTGGTTTGCCAGCACTTGTGCCCATGAGCTTCCCTGCCCTCCTGAGCCAGCCCTTCTTGCTTCGGCCTGACTGCTCACACGAATGAGTGCTGCTCCCATGGAAAAGGGTTTGTAGGGCCCCTGTTTACTGCAGTAAACAATGGAAAGCTGAAATCAGCTTTCAGGAGGCTGCTTGGTTTTGGTTTGTTTTGGTTTTGTTTTTTTTGATTTTGCTTTGGTTTTATTTTTCTAATGGATAACCTCTGTAGCTATCACATGATTTTTTTTTGTTGTTTTTGTTTCCATTTGGCTTTTCCCTCCCCTTTGCTTCCTCCTCCCACTTGGAGGTAGCCACCTCCTCTGTGACCATGCCTGTGTTCAAGGTATGCAGTCTGCTCAGAATGAGCCCCGCTGGTGGACACCATCATTCCCTGGAGATTTCTTCTTCCCTGCCCTGGCAGTGGCTGCTATCTTGCACTGTTCCTTCAGCCCAGAGGGCAGGTGAGATGCTGCATCCAAAGCTAAGGTCAATGTCATTACATGGAAAAGTTGGAAGGGTGCTGTGTTCCTCAGGCGTGTTGCCAGCTCCCTCCTTCAGTAGTCCATGTGCATCATGTACCTTTTTCTTTTTTTTTTTTCTTTTTTTTCAATAGCAAAAGAAAAACACTTTTTTTTTCTTGGCGTGGGGGATTTAAAGAGAGAGATAATTTGTCCGTGTTCAGTTTTTATCTCTCAGTCTTTATATATATATATGATACACACATATATATATTTATTTTTTTCTTTTGCCTGGAGTTCCATCCAGACTACATGTGTTACAGTGCTGTCTTTGATAACATCTGTTTTGCTTACACTTGTTTTGTTGTCATGCAAAATCGTTGCTCTTTTATTCCAAAGCTCCGACTTCTATTGCAAAGTTCAGACTTTGCCGAGTGGTGATAGCACTTCACACTTGGGTATATTACACACTTAATCTGCTTTCCTAACAGCATAGCCAGTTTTTAATAGAAATTTAGTTGATGCAAGAGTTTTTTCTGAACTCATAGTCTGGAATGAATGTGACTTCAAGTGCATTTCTCTGTGTATGAGGAGGCACAGGGAAGATGCTTAGGTACAGGCAATTCTGCTGCCTATGGCTTGCTGGCCATATGACCAGCATCTGCTGCTGTCTGATTTCTTACATCAAAAGGGCCATAAATTCCAGGGTGCACAGCTCCAGTCTGAAAGGGGGGGTACCTGTGTGTTGGGACATGGGTACAGAGGCTGATGCCAATATTTCTCATTACTACTCTGCAGGGAGCAATCACATGGTCACACGTTCTCTTGAGCTCTTAGGTCAGCCAAGAAATTATTTTTCTTCACCTCAGGCCCTTGTCATATCTTAGCATTGTAATTAATGTACATTGAAGATCAAGCAGGTGAGTGGCATAAACACGGAAGGAAGGATTCCTCTAGCTGGAGATACTGAAGGCACAGTGCTAAAATGTCATGAGAAGGTGGAAGTGCCTACCAGACCAAATTAATGGAGAGGGAACAATAAACTTAGTCCCCACTTCTGCTCCCTGGCAAATCTATGTCAAAGACCATCATGTAATGAAAGATGTGCTGATCTGTGACCTGTAGGGGAGAGATCTTACCTGCCCTGTTTGGGTTGCAGTGTTCTCCTCAAGCTGATGGTTTACCCTACGCAATTGTTCTCAGGTACTGTGTTTGATTGTTCTTCTGTCATGTTTTCTCGTTTTTATTTTAATTAAAATAAAGTTTCAGTCATTCTAACCTGGGTTCTGTGTTGTCCCTCTGTTGTGTGAGGGGAGGAGGGGGTAAGTGCTGGTGGTGACCTGTGCTGGGAGTGCTAAGCTGTAGTCGAGTAGAGCAGGATATCCGTGAACTGCTCACATGGGTTCAGAGACCAAAAGCAGACTTTATTTTGTGCTCCCCAAGGCTGAAAATGGAAGTGGCAGGGGGAAAGTCTAAGGAAGAAGGCAGACACAGTTTACTGAGGTCTTCTCTTTTGTCCCAGAGCTGTTGGTGAATAGCACCAGGTAGGGAAAGAGTGGGAAATCTCTCCCAGTGTACAGTCAAGGTGGGCTGGCAGTGGAGCTGCACCTCCCTGTTAGTCTGTCTCTTCCTCACTGCTCCATGCACAGAGGCAGCACCTTTGCTTCAGGGAGGGCAGGAGATCTCTTTGTTACTGTTCTGGTCAGCCCAGGTGGGGACTGGCAGATGCAGGGGGCTGCAGCATCCCTGCTCCCTGTGCATGCCTTGAACCCCCATGTCCTGAGAGCAGCACACCCACCTCTGCTGGCAGCACAGCATTTCAGCACCTCAGACATACCCATCAGCCTGTGCTTGCACTCTCCTTGCCCTTTTGGATGCATCCCAAATCCCATCTGTCTGTCATAATTCCTCCTGCTCCAGCACTACCTGCCCTTTGATTGCTGCTGTATCTGTCATTTCCCATGCAGTATTTACCTGCCTTCTTATCAGTGTCACCAGTCTTCAGTAATGAAAAATAAACATGCAAAATATTTAGCTGGTGTAACTGTGAGCTGCAGGATTTACATAATCTGAAATCTACCTGTTATTTAGGGTGAAAAAATCTTTTCTAGGAAAGATTAATTTTGAAAAGTGGGGTTTGCAGGGAATGACCTGATCTTACAGTGATGATAGTTTCTGGCACACAAAGTTCACACATGGGAGGCGGGGCGGGAGCTGCTGTATCAGTGTCATTGAATGTCTGCATTTTGTGGCTTTCCAGGTTATCCTCCCTGATCTTGCTGTCCTGAGAATAGCAGTGTATGATGACAATAATAAGCTGATTGGTCAGAGGATCCTGCCTCTGGATGGGCTACAAGCAGGTTACAGACACATTTCCCTTCGGAATGAAGGCAACAAACCACTCTCTCTTCCAACGGTTTTCTGCAACATTGTGCTTAAAACATACGTGCCTGATGGTTTTGGAGGTGAGATAAGCCTTTATCTCGGTGTGCGAGTCCTAAAGTGCTTCAGTGTCACTGTGCCAGCCAGAAGCACACGTGCAGTGCTGGAGGATGGAAAGATTCAGTATCTTAGCTCCTTGGAATTTCTGGATATTGAGTTAAGAAATCTGCTTTTTGACCAAGTGCCTGCCTCAGTGTTAATGATAAAAGCATATATCTACTAAATAACAAGATACTGTGGAAAATAATCTACTACTACTTAGCTCAATTTGATTTTCTCTGTTGACAGTTTAGAAAGAGTCTTCTTTTTGCTTTTTTTATTACATGTTGTTTGATATAAATATCTGTAGGGTTAGGATGTACTTTATATTGATGGGCCTATAAGTATAAAAAACTATATGCAGAAATGTAGTTTTTTCACACAAAACCAATTCTACATTCTTGGGAATATTGGCATATTGTTAGAAATGGCCAGTGAAATAATTCAGCATCTCTGCATTTTTCTCTCCCGATTTTGCATGGTTTTGGTGTGGTTTAATTGGTTTTGGGTTCTCAGGACAGTTTTTTTTAATGTAAGCCATTTCCATGATCAGCTGTGGTCATTTATACTGAACAGTGGCAAATTGCCACGTGTGTGTGTGGGAATAAAGAGCTGAGAATAATCACTACACCACTAAAATCAGTGTACTGGGTGAGTTCCCCCTGAGGGTGTGCCTCAGGGAAAGGGCTTCTTCACCCCAGATGAAATTTGCTTGTACATCGGAGAATACATGAACAATTTAAAACTGTAAAATAGGAATTGCACTAAATGTTAGTGCTCTGACTCTGCAGAAATTACCTTGGGGGCTATTGGTGAAAGATTATAGATCAAACCAGTGTTTTTCTCTTCACAACACCTATTTCAAACCTGCTGCCTATGCAAAGAATGGCTGCAATTCTCTGACTGTGATCTCCATGGTACAAACTGAAGGAAGGGAAGGTTCTCCTAACCTGTCTTCAAGTCTGTGTTTGCTGGTGTTTATCCAGACTTTAAGAAATCAACAGGCTGAGACTTCAGGAACAATATTTTGTGGGAAAAAAGTGTTACAAAAGCATTTGTGTTGTTCACATGTGAAATCCTGGTTTCTGGCAAGGCAGCTGGAGGTTTGCCACGGGCCTTGGAGCACCACCATGCCATCATGCAGCACGTTTCATCGACAGTATTTAACGGCAGGGACTTTGTCCTGGCTTCTGCTTAAACTTGAGATCCTCAAGGGTAATTGAGCCATCAGTCTAAGAGACACATTTAAGAGTGTCCTTTAATTCTTACCTGAACTGAAGCTTTTGACAGTAAATGACTCAGTTAAAGTATTTTCTCAGCTAAGGACGTGCTCCTGATTTGGGATTGATGTTTTATGATACCAGACTTTTTGTAAGAATAGAATTTAAACTTAGCACTGAGTTTGATGTGGCTTGAGCTGCTGATTGTGCTGGACCCATAAGGAGAATAGATTTTTTTTATTTTTTTAAACTGCATTCTACACATAGAGAAGTGAAAAACTTGTTTTTCAAAGAGAATTTCAACAGCAGTTTAGAATTTGCACATTGTGTGCTACACTGTCAGCATTGCTGTAGATGGTGTATTTGATAGAGGTAGGAAATCATTGCTACCCCTAAGTAACAATATTGTTACAGTAAAATGCTGCTAGAACGAGAGAACTGGTTGTTGTCGTTTACTGCCAGCAGTGGCAAAAACAGACTCCATATTAATAGGAACTAAGTGAGTTCAATTGTAGTTCTCCTCTCCCTTCCCACATAGGTTGGATGTGCCTCATGTATTTTCCTCATTGATATAGAACAGCAGCATGATGAACAACTGGGAAATAACTTCTGAAACTCAGGTGGAATCATTAGTATTCTGCTGGCATGTGGTTTTTAATTACTTATCATCTGCAGTGAACTTCTCATTGTTTTATGAGCTATCATTAGGATCTCCATGGTTGTTTTAACAAACCTGTAGGAAGGTAGAGCTCAAGTCAGTAGCTGCCTACTTTCTTTTTTCTCTTTTTTGTTCTTTTAACCTGTATGAATAAAATTTTAAAATGTGCCCTGAATAATAACTAGAATGGGTGATGCATTGTAGGCTTTAAAAGATGTGTGTTCTTCTTTTTTTTTTTTTTTTATGGCTTGTTAATTTCTTGTGGTTTATTTGCATCAGCCCCTCTGTTCCCAATAAAACACAACAATGGCACAAATTGATGCAAATGAAGCAGCAGTCTCCAAAGAGAAGCTTCTATAATAGAAATCTCTAGTGAGTAAGCCTGGCTGCTCAGGTTAGTGGTTGGTGTCCTCTGTAATGTACTCTTTCAGTGATTCTCAGAGTTTTATATTTAATTGCAGTTCTCCCACAAAATGCTGCTCCCCACCCCCAGCTCAGCTCCCTGGGGAGAAAGGGAAGCGTAAGCAGAGGACAAATGACAATGTGAGAGGCAGGGATGAGTCACATCCCCCTCAGAAGTGCTGAGCCTTTGGTGATGTGCTTACTTAGACAACGCACAGAGGTCCTGCTCTCCCAAACACGCTAGTCATTTCTACCTAGAAGCTCGTGATAATCAGGTTCAGTTTTCAAGTGACGCATCGTGCTGGCAGGGTAGCCCTGGGTTTTCATTGAAAAGTGCGTGCCAAGGACAAAAAAGACATCCTTAATGAGTTAGGGAGAGGAGAAACAGTCGGTGCTGAGCCACAATCCATTGCTGTGGCTAAAAATAAATTCTACATGGCTTTTGTGAATGTGAAGTAAATTTCAGAAGACATCAGTGGGTCACAGCAGATATTGGAGATGACGTATTTGTGTAGATAAACAGAGCTTTCAAGGGTAGTGCAACTTCTGTGGGAATGGGAGACCTGTCTGTGCTGTGGCTTCAGAGGAGCATTTCACAGAACAACTCAGGTTGGGAGGGAGATGATACAGCCCAGCCCCTACCTTGCACAAGAAGTTTCTTGCCAAAACTTTTAATGGGTTGGATATTTTCACTTTTTTTTGACTGTTGGAGTTAAGCATGGAAAGGGATTATTCGATATGCAGGTAAAAGATTCCTGGGTCTTTGTCATCCTATGCTTGCACATTTATCACTGCATATGGAAAACAGATTCAGTAATCTGTCTGGTACCCAGGGCTGTGATACCACTGGTGGTACTGTGTCATGTGCAAGATTCAGATGCTGGTCTTTCTTACAAAAGCCATTTCACAGCCTGTCATGTTCCAGACATGGAATATCACAAAGGCCAGTGAGAATAGATTTACCTGATTGCTTTAACCCACCTGAAACTGCTCTTTAGCTAGGAAATATAACAGCATTTTCTGCAATTCCCTGCACTCCCAAGTCAGTCAGCACCCCCTCAAATAACCAAGGGACAAAGTTAGTGCTTTGTGGCTCAGGAGATCCCATTCTGGTCTCAAATTCTATGGTCATTAACTGAGAGGAAGTTAGAGCAGCTTCAGTCTGATGGAGTCACTGGATTTTTCCTAAATAAGGTACCTAGATTAATACCACGCCTTGGTGCATTATGAACTGATCCATGTTCCAGGTGCTGTGGAAATAAGCACTTCCAGTCCTGCCAAATTCACTACAGAAAGCTGGACTCTTGTTGCGAGCCATGTCTCATAATAACGGGGACAGAGTAAAGTTTTTGTAAAATACTCATTTCCAAATGCCTCCAAAGCTCACAAAAAGTTGATTTTTTTTTTTTCTTCTTACAGATATTGTGGATGCTTTATCAGATCCAAAGAAATTTTTGTCTATCACAGAAAAAAGAGCAGACCAAATGAGAGCTATGGGTATTGAAACAGTAAGTAGAATCAATGACAAACACAACCCGTTTATGTCCATGCTGTGTTTTTTATTTAAATTAAACTGGCCCTTCTCCATCAATTCACTTTGTCATTTCTCATTTTCAAATATAAGCTTCTTTGTCTTGCTTTTGTCATTTACTGAAATACTGGCTTTTCATGGATCACATTAATACATCCTTTAGAAGGAGAAATTTCAATAAATGGGGGCAGAGTTGTATTTTAGTAAGTAGCTATTTGAAATAGGTTACAAAGGATTTCCTACAGTGTAGTTTGAAAATACGTTGCAATTATATTATGTTTAAAGTAAGCAAGTTCAGAAATTTCCCCAACTTTTTACACTAAAGGTAAAAGAACAATCAAGTAAATATGATGTGGATGTTTCTTTCAGAGTGATATAGCTGATGTACCAAATGACACTTCCAAGAACGACAGAAAAGGAAAAGCCAATAATCCCAAAGCCAATGTAACACCTCAGAGCAGCTCTGAGCTTCGACCAAGCACCACTGCAGGCTTTGGGTCTGGGACTGACGCCAAGAAAGGTACACAAAAACCACTCCCTCTGTTCTGAAGTGATTCAGACAGTCACAGAGAAACACTGATTCAAGCTTAGTTTTGTAGTTGTATTCGCTCTTATCATTTTGCCATTGGGAATTGTCTTCGTCTAATTGCAAATCAATTTTGTCTATCACTAAAATGACTGTATGAAGGTAAAACAGCTTTATTTCACCAAGTGACCTCTTTCTGTAGCTGTACACCTATAGTGCACAGATATATTGTTTAATATATATGTATATGTTACTTATAACCTGCATGACTCTGGGAATGGTTTACTAGTAAAGATTCCTGGAGGAGTGCCAACAGGAGTGACTGTTATCTGGCATAGCCCACAGAAACACTTCTGCTTTTTTTCTTCCCTCACAAATCCCTTGGCAGAGTTGCAGATTTAAGTAATTAAAGGTATTTAGAATTCACTCGATTCTGTAGAGATTTCCCAACAATTAGAAATGTTTTCACATTGTGGTTTTACTCTGAATAGTGATTATGGAAATGGCATGTTTATTGAAAAAAAAAAAATTAAATGTGCTCATTTATAAGGAAATAAGTATTTTTTCCTAACTCTTCACCATTCACTCTACAAAGTCATTTTATAGAGTCACATGGGATTATTTGTTTCTCCCATGTCATCCCAGGTAATGAAGATTAAGTGAGAAAACAAATTTGTACAGCTGAATGAAACACAATAAATATTTCTTCTAATGGGCCACAAGAATTAGAACGTGGTTCACTCACTCATCCACCTTGGCCCAAAGGGAAAAGGAACACAGAGGGCTCTTGTTCTTAAATTTAAGCACACATGGCTGAGTACACACTTGTGAAGGGATCTCTTGAGAACCAGAATGCCATTTCTCTGGACTCACTTTTGGCAATGAATCAAATGTTCAGGTTGTCTCTGGCACCTGAGCTCTTTCTGAAGTTCGTCCCTGGTGTAAAGCCCAGGTCACTTTATGCAGCGAGGTGTTTTCTTATTTCATGTATCATCACCAAGATGCACATGTGTTGGTTTTATTGTGCGTTCATTAGGTGTGAAATTTGCGGGGTTGACAACTGATTCCTGGTTGCCATGGAGTCAGACCTGGACAACTGAGGAGATGTTCTATGTTGTAGTTCTATGTAGTAAATGTTTTAAAATAAAATCTTCAGAAAGTCTGTTTAAACACCACAGCCTGATGCAAGCCTGCTCTTAAACTGAGATTTCAGTACTTAGCACTTTCCTGTCTGCAATTTTTATCATTATTCTTGCATGTTATAATAGAGCTGTTCATTTTTATATCCCATGTAATGATTCTCATTTTGTATTTCTTACCTCTATGATTTACTAAGATCTGAATCATTCTACCACTGTTAAAATATGCAACTCGTCTTGCTATTAGAAATTACTTACCCAGCAAAATGGGGAAGGCTTTCAAATGCACAAGAATGTGGGGGTTTTTTTGGTCTCAGATTTTCAGTAAGAGTTAAATCACTTGTGGTTTTGAAAACTTCAGCCTCTATCTGTGCCTACATCTGTTCCTGTCTCATTTGCTAGACTAATGTTGATTCCATATACTTGAGCAGCATCTTATGCTTCTAAGAAAAGAAAAAATTCATATTCCCTAAGGAGATTGCCTACCTCTTCTGCCCCTTTTTTTGTTTCCTTTTTTACAGTGTCTGAGCATTTTCCAGTTAAATTCACCTTAAAAGCCAGAAAGTCCTTTTCAAGGCAAAGGAAATCTTATAGTCCACAGGCACTATTAAGAGCAGTTAACTAAATATCTTTGCAGTGTGTTTATACACAGGCAAACATTACTGTGCGAAACCTCAGAAAAGCCTAAAAATTACAACTCTTGTGCCATTGTATTGGCATTTTTATTCACACTTACATGTAGGATGTGCATAGTTTTTAAAAACCCCTTAATACGTCACAAAGCTTTTATTAAAGCATAAACATTAAATGGGATCGGGTTTTGTTTGCATTGCAGTTAAAGTGATCAAAACATATTTTCATTCATCTACATAGTACTGTTAAGTCTTGTGTCATTGAAATTTCATTAGAATTTTCACTTCTTTTGGTTTTCTGTTTCCCCTTCATTTTTTAAGCTCTCCTTTAGTCTTGGAGCGCACTTCTGCTCCTTTTCCCATAACCTGGTATTAAGCAAAATGCAAGTTTTAGTTTTGTTACTGCACAGGCTGCAGGTAAATTTTCTCTGCTGTGTTTTTACCTGACGAGAAGCACACCTAGCCTCAGATAATCCTTTTGTAGTCATGTAGAACCCTACCCAAGAAACCTCCCCACTGAAAGAAGTGGTGCCAGTGCAATCTCCAGCTCGGGACCAAAATTCTGAAGTTGTTTAATATTCATAAATGGTTTGCTGTGTTTGCTGAGAAGGCGGTTTTTTTCAGTTCTCAAATTGCTGTGTTTTGACACTTCAGTCCAGAACTGTAAGGGATTAAAATACACTCATTGATTCCGTTCTTTTTCCACAAGGCAGTTGATTGAAGAGTGCATGGGAAAAGGAAATTAACTGTATCTTGATAAATAATTTTCTCATTAACCTGTGATTTTTTTTTTTAATGTCGTGAAAAACATTAATTAATTGTGAAGTTAAATGTAGGTTGCTGTGGTAAAACCCAACTTTTAAATATGAGATATACTAGTATGTATGAAATTTTACATAAACTGTATCAATACCTTCCCAGGTATAGACCTCATTCCTCAAGTGAAGATAGAAGATTTAAAGCAAATGAAGGTAAGTATTGACACAAGCTTTCCAGGGTGTGCTCCTAATTTTTTGTTCTAAGTAGCCAGGATTTTACCTAGTTAAAGTCAATATGGCCACAGAAAAATTGATCCAGCTTCTCTTTTTTTTAGGCTTATATAAAGCACTTAAAGAAACAGCAGAAAGAGCTGAATGCCTTAAAGAAGAAACATGCCAAGGTAGGATCATTAAGAGTTCTCTGAGCCTAACTGAAAACAGTTGCTCACTAGCACAGGCAGTTCCTAATTAAATTATAGGGAAAGACTAAGGAATGGTAGTTGGACTCCCAAGAAAGGCATATATGTTTAAAATATACTGAAATATGCTGCAGTGAGCACATTTCCCTGTGGCAACCCTTTGTATGTCTGCCTGAGACTCAGTGCACATTTGTTTGACCCATATAAACATCCAAGGCTCACCTTTTTCAGGTAATGATTTTATCTTGCTCCCTCTTGCACGACTTATTGACAGGTAGCATGGGAAAACAAGGCAGTAATGATGGGAGGTGGTGCTGCACTTAGGGCAGGCACTGGAGAAACTGCAAAATCACCAGAGAGGACTGGGATGTGTAGCTGAGAAATGAAGTGTCCTGGTCCTCCTCGTTTATATCTGTGTTACAGCTTTTTCCTGGCACTGGTACCACAATTACATACAACACTACCACAAATACACTTCATGTTAGAAAATCACAGCCAGTTTTCCTCTGCCCTCTGTCATTAGAAAACCATTACTCTTGTTACAGAATGAGTTATAATAAGAAAATACCTCAAGTTCTGAATTTTGGCAAACCTGTAAATCCATTCTGGGCTTTTGGGGCAGTTGCCGCCTTGCTGTCTTTGCTTACAAATTTCACTGCGGATCTCATGTCATGTGGTTGCCTGGGCATTTTTAATATCAGTCCTTGTTTTTATTTTCATGGCTGTTGTTTGGGCCTGGGACTCTGTACAATGAAGTATGGAGAAATTACTTTCAATAATTGGCACTTTTGTGGGGCTCTTAGTATTGAAAGCCATATAATAAAATCAAATAGTTACATTTCAGCCTCCTTACTGACTCTGTGCAGAGGGGAAACGAGTGATTTCTGCACTTTTGTGTTGTGTACAAAGCCCATGCTCAAAGAAAAAGTGTCTGTCACCAACACTTTTTGATATCAACGGTTTCTAGACCTTCATAGGGTCAATCTTTTGGAGAGCTTCTTATTTTTAGACACTACTTTGTCATTTCATTGGCCAACAGCCAGCAGTTTGCTACAGAAATGGTCCTGTGGTTATGTAGAAAACAGACATATTCAGGGGTGTCTCTCCCTCAAACACGTGACCCACCGGATATCTGAGCCAAGACTGTGCTTGTTAATATTAAAAAAAAATGATCCATCTCTTCAGGCTTGCACCTGCTTCCTCTAATCTGAGGAAAAAATTGCCAGCCATAATCTAAAAACACCGTGCGCTCAGAAGGGCTTTCAGCATTAGCCCAAGCACAGCTATTTTATGTCTGAGCCAGCCTGTGTCCTGCTGGTCCTAAGTACAGAGTGCAGGCCTGTCCTAACAGCAAAGTGCCTGCCTGGGGCATGCCTGCCTAAAGGCTCCAGTAAGGGCGGCTCCTGGAATTCAGAGAGTCTGAGCAGGAAAGTGCAGCCATGTTAGCTCAGAGTTGATCTCAGGGCAGTGCTCCTCGCTGTTCTTGGTGCATTTTATCAGCTGGGATGGAGCTGGAGAACTCTGCAGTTGGTTATCCATGATCAGCCTCAGGAAGCCTGTGTTTGAAGCAGACTGAACCTAAAAGCTCCAGAAACAGGCTGGCTCTCGTTTAACCATAGACACTCCAGAGATCTGGAGGAGTAAGTAAGCGGAAGGGAACTGTTCATGATGCTTATTAAGGAAAGAAAAGTCTAATGCTTTTCCATCTAAACTTGGCTTTGGAAAATGCATTATGGAAAGCAAAAATTAAGTGGTGCCAGGCTTCCCAGCACACAGCACTCTGTCGGTGGTGTTCTTTGATGTTACCTTTCATTTATTTACTTCTGTTCAGCATCTCAGCCATTTTGGCTCCAGCAGCTACAGTAGCATTCTCCAAAAATCCCTGTGTTGGGATTGCTGAAGAGCAGATGATTACTCTTGGGAGTGAAGAACATGATCCAAACCTCAGTCCGGTTGGAAGCTATCAGCCTCTGGTGCTGTAGTATTCCTTGTGTTTGACTTCTGAAAAACAGTGGCAAATTCATATACTTGTCACCATTTAAAAAAAACTCCTTGTTAGGAATAACTTCTCTTGAATCTTAGCTCTGGTAACCTGTGCTTTTGGTAATTTTAAAATAATATGTCCAGTCACTTCTGCAGAGTGCAGAAATGCTTTTCTTAAACAACACATCCATGAAAACACCTGCATTTGGCTGCTTTTGAGGTAGAGTATTTCCTGCCTGCATTCCCTGAAGTAACTTTAATCTCCCAGTATGAATATTACTGTGCAAGTGCAGAACAGCTGATGTCTGAATGATGTCCTGTGGTTTTTATTTCTTCTTTATCAAGTTATATCTTGAGTACTGTTTAGGTGAATGATCTGGGGTGGCATCACAGGCGCAGGTGGGCTGTAAGGGCAAAGGACGTATCTCAGTCACCAACTTCACCTCTTAGCAGCCTGCTCTTGTGGGTCCCTGCTTCACTTTATTATTTTTCAGGGCTATCAGGTAGTGTCTGTGCTTTTTGGGCTAGACAGAAGAGGAAGGATAGTGAAGGATTACCTTGATATATATTCTCTACCAGCCCAGCAGCACAACAGAGGATTGTGGTGTACAGTTCTGGAGTTTTCAGACACGACAGGGATAGTTGCAAGTGCCCCTTGAGGAATTTCATATGGTTCTAGACAGTAACCAGAGCTGCATAATTAATATAAATCCCCAAATTCATCTCCTGCACTTCTGTATTGACGTTGAAAATACTGTTTGGATTAAAGCCTAGTAAAAAAGAACATTAAAAAAATCTTCATTTCACAATGCAAAAGCAAGAGTACAAAAGATGATGGGGCTGTAGATTAATAAAGTTCTGCAAAATGGATTTTTGAATTGGAAGTGTTAGTTCCTTTTTTTTATTTCCTCATCCTTCTATTCTGTAATAAGAATCCTCCAGACCTCAGTTTTCGGTTGTACACAGTATTTGTGTTGCTTTAGGGAGATACCAGGCAGGAATAACAGTTTGTATAATGGGAATTTATTTCCTCTTCCCTTTAATAGACTGAACTGTGATTTCTGCCCACACACACACCCCAAAGGAACAGTATATGACTCTTTATTCTTTTCCCATGGATACTCTTGCTGTGATTTGAGTCTTTTTGTACCAATTATGTGGCTTCTCAGAACACTGGCAGATCTGTGGCTTCAGTCTGTAATGACATGTAATTTGTGAATGTATTCATGGAAAGGTGTGCAAATTCAGTGGGATTGAGGAAATCATGAGAACCTACCTGAGGGGACTTTTACCTGCAAACATGTTCTGAATCAACCTAAAACACGTTACCAACTGAAACTTTGCATTTGAAAACAAAAGATGCTACAAAAACCCATTCATATTTCTTAGAATCTTGACAGATGTTTGGGGTGCAGTATCAAGGTGTGATGGATTTTCTTTTGAGCACAGACAGAAAATCAAACTTGTATAGCGAGGAAAACCAGGGAAGGGAATGAGGGGATATGGTCCACAATATGTTTCAGATGCAAGACTTTCATATGAGCAGGATGTAGCAGTAGAGGGGATCTGCAAAAGATTTCAGTGTCACAAAGACTGAGGGCTTAAATGATGGTTGTTGTGAGGGAAAAGCAGGAATTCTGGCTCTGCATGATGTGCCTTTTTAGATCATGGAGTGGGCAGGAGTCTCATGCTTTGTAGAATTTGTGCTTAGTCTTTTATGGCACGAATTGGACAGTTCTGCTCATTCAGAGGGGAGTGGGTAGTTTGAGAGATGCTCTCAATCACTTCACCTGTGGCTGGCTGGTGCTGTCAAGCTTGAGTCATTCTTTTCACTGTCCCTATTTTTTCCCTGCCTGGTTAGTCAATGTAAACATCCCCTGGTGAGGCTGGCGTGTTTTAATATTGACAGAGTCTATTTGTTTACCTTTAAATCCTCTGTGGAAAAGCAAATTCAGTTCCCCACTCTGAATACAACACTTGGAAGCTGTATGTGTTCCCTAGGGAAGTGCTTGGCAGATGCTGGCGTGCTGGGGTACAGCCCAGTACTAGATTTTTAAAAGCATTGCAGCATTTGTATTAATGTTTTGGTAAAAGTGAGTGTAAAAGTATTTAATTAGCATTTTTAGAGGAAGAAACAGTGATAAGGCAAAGGTGTGTAGAAAATAATAATAAAGAGCAGTAGAACAGCAAGTGTAGAATAGATGCAAAAAGAGCTGTAAAAAAATAGAGATAAAGTCCTGGATGAAGCCATATTAATTAATGAGGTTCTTTTTGCCATGATTAGATAAAATGCACGGCAATTGGGTATTAATAAAATAACATAAATGAAAGAACCATTTTTCCTACTGTAGTGTAAATTCAATATTTGGTGCTCTCCGTGCTGGTCAAATATTTGCATCATTATGAGCTGCTGTTCAGATAAAGGAGACTATAAAGTTAAGTTGTATTGCACAGCTTGCTGTTGCTTGCTAAAGGAAAAGCTCTGCCACAAGGTGGGATTTCTTAATGATAAGAGTGCTGCAGTCACTGGGGGCCATGGGCCAGGTCTTCAGAATTGCACTTTTGGACATTTACTCCAATTTATTCCATTTATTCCTTCTTTTCCATCATTACTTTGTCTCAAAATGTACCATATTTTTATGGTTCACTGCAGGTTTTAATTTTTCTAACAAAGGAGAAATGTTTTGGTGCTTGTGGTGGAATACCTGGAATGTTTAATACCACACAGCTAGACCAGATTAAATTCCATTGTCAGAGTTGTCTGTTCATACATACACTGGTATTTCTTACACTGATATTTCTTTCTTATAAGAAAATTGAACGTCAAAAATCTAGCAACCTAATGGTAAGGTCCTACTGTTTTCCAGGAGCACAGCGCCATGCAGAAGTTGCACTGCACACAAATTGACAAAATAGTGGCCCAATATGATAAAGAAAAGGTATCATACGAGAAAATGTTAGAGAAGGCGATGAAGAAGAAGGGGTAAGAGATTATATTAAATTATTTTTCTTTAGACTTGAAATAGATTTGATATCTTATGCTTTGTGGTTTGGAATAAAGCATTCATAAAAAGCATTCATTGCAGCTTGAGTCAGCATCCTACATCAACCTGAGAATGAGCCTAGCTCATAAATATGGGACTCACTCTGCCTTTCTCTAGTCTTCTGCTATCAGAATTTTAAAATTAAAAGCGAAGGAGTTGTCGCAAATTTTTATTTCTGTGGTCTGATCTGGTCTGGTCTCACTGCACTCCCCAGGGAATGTCACTGTCGTGTTCCATGAGAGCAGACTAAGGTCCTCAACAGCCCTAATGACCAGAAAGCAGCAATGATTTGATTTTAGGGGAAAAGCTGGCTTTTAAATCTTGAATGTTTGAAAATAATAGACTTTTGCCGTGCTGTTGAGTTGAAGTTTCTTTTTGACAAAAAACATACAGATGCTCAGGTGGGATAAATCAGTCTTACTCCTTTGACTTCAGTAGAGCTGTTTTGATTTGCACAAGCTGATGGCCTGGGATATTATCTGTGTGGATCTCCTGCTTGTCCCAGAAAGGTTCCTGGAAGATGCTGATGACTTTAATAAAATGTCTAATTCTAATTTGGAATTAAGTAGCAGGACCTGCTGTTGCCTTGCTGCTCATCTGGCAGCAGTTTCTCCTCTCCACCTTTCACCCTGTCACTGGAATTTCATTGAGACAGCAGGAATTACTTTAGTTCCATATCCAGCTATGCTAATAGTTGCTCTTAATTTCATATTCTTGTCATCTGGCAACAACAGCTGGCAGCAGCTCACTCACTGAATACTGAACATAGCTGCCTGTTTGGCCTTGAATCTTCCAAGACTACTTTTTCTGTAAATTATTTGGAACGGTGGTGGGTTTTTGAGTGTGCACGTTGCAATCTGGCAAAGGAACAGAAACAGAACTGTCAGAAGTAAACAAGGAAAGGAGAATTCTCCTCACTAAATTACTGAAAGCTTGCAGTTCATGCTGTACTTCTTTTTGTCCAAGACAGGAGAACTGTAAGCACACAAATACTTCTAATCCAAGGAGCTTCTTCCAGAAAATTACCACTACTCCAAACAGAGAGGGGAAAACTGCAGGACTGATAGATTTAATGTGGCTTTGATTCAATTTCATAGAATACAGCACAGCAGAACGTTACTGATATAGCTGGAGTTTTAATTACAGTCAGGTTATTTGTTCCAGGGGCAGAGAAGTGAACTCTGGGCATTGCACCATAATTCTTGTGGGGGCAGAAAGGTTTCCCTGTGCTCTGGTATTTAAGAATCTCAGTGCTCCTGTTGGCCTGAGAAGGAGCCAATGCCTCTGCCTGTCCAGACTAAACAGCCAAGGAAGGTGTGCCAGGAAGTTAAAGGTGGAAATGGCTGGCTCTGTGCAATAAATATTGGGAAGCTCTGGATAACAATGCTGTCCAGCGTACCCCAAAATGGGACAAGTATCAAAGCAGTTGATAATTTGATTCCCAGTTTGAGGTCACTTCATTGGCTACTTGCAGCATCTTTTCTTAATTTTACAACGCTTCTTCCATGGACACCAAAGCCTTTATGATAAGTTTCCTGTTATGAGTTAAAATTGGAAATGACCACTCCAGAAGCAGCTCCAATGCAAAGCCAAATACTGTTCCTTACCATGGTTCCATAGTTTCCATGGACTCCAGAGCTCTTAGTCACCTGATGGCTCTTTCAGTGTTACAGGACTACCTTTTGGCATCTAATTAGCAGCCAAATCAAAATCAGTATCAACACAGACTTCCTGTGAAAACCCTTTTTAATGCCATAGCAAAATATTTAAAGGGTTTCCTTCGGGGTGAGCCCTGAAAGCCCACTCTGCAAGGTACTTATGCCCACCCTAGCTGTGCAGTGTGTTAAAGGACATGCGTACAAGTGAACACATTGGTTGACATTTATAAATTTTACTGAACTTATTAAATGCTCTGATGAAGCCAGAGTCCTGGGTTCAGTGAGTACAGGAAAAGCTCCATTTCCTTGGCTATCATTCCGGAGCATTTGCAAGCAATAAAAGTTTTAAGAGAACTTGTTAAACGTGTTTTCAAGGCATTCATATTGAAATTGTCAGATTATTTCCTGACAAAAAGGCCTTTGATAGGTGTAAAGACAACTTTCTCTTCTGATCTTGTCGTGCAGGTTTTTTTGTGGTCCATTTCTGCCACATGGTGTGACAAATGCCAACTGCATATTGTTCAGCAAAGTAGGATTTTTTAATCACATGCTAATTCACTGACAGATGGACAGGGTTTTGCTCCCTGTGCTATTTCTGTCATACACTTCAGATGCTTGCAAATCTCAGAGAGGCATATGGGGATAGGTATGGTTGTGTTCCCACTCTGAATTAAAATCAGGGCACATAAAGATCCTTCTGATTTATTGGGACTGTTCAGAAATCCAAGTGTATCTGTTTGTGTGAGCATGGGTAGGTGACACTGGGCTGGGCTGTCCCTGGGTATTTTGTTCCCAGCTGTGACTCCATGGTTCAACCATGGACTCTGCCACTGCAGCTGGGGGCAATTCCCATTATGCCCAGTGTCCAAACTCGCTGGAAGTTGCCTTGGGATATGATGAAAGCTGCGTTTCCAGAGAAGGGCTCAGTTTGGATGTCTGGTATTCTGAAGAGTCCAATGATTGAACTAATTAGGCTATTTTGGGATAAAGCGTGTCTGATTCACGCCAAAGAATCAGTGTCTTTCATACTGATCAACAAATCAGATATTGCATTACAGCCGCACCCTGATCACAGTGTGATCAAAGAACACCTCTCTTTTAGCTGTTGGGTTTTTCAGGCAGTGGTAACAGCAGTCAGAACCTCTCTCTCTGACTTTAGATTGCTTCCAAAGTGTCAAATCAGTGCTAGAAACATCTACACAATTTCCCTTGCTGTGGCTAGAAAATAAATGACTGCTGGACCTTGGAAAACAAGACACACCACACTATTTTCAGTAAGGGCTTTCCTGGTGTTGTTTGATGGTAAAATTTTCTGCTAATTTCCGTAAGTTTAGCAGTACTTTGATATGAAAATAGGATTTAAACTTGTTAAGAGTTTCATAAATCTCCTTTTCTGGAGCAAACATGGATTAATGTTCCTGCAGTCAAGCAATGACCTTCCTTATTAGGGCCAGCTGCAGCTGATAAATGAACGTGTCCCTGTCCAGACAGTGGAGCTGCATCACTTTACATTAGTGGATAATCCAACACAAAAACGTTACAGTGGTGTCCAAACAGAGGTCTCTCAAGATACTGTTTTATTCCAGGCCCCTCCTTTGCAGCCCATTCACCTATTCTCACAGAGGGACACTTACACTTTCTATAGGTGTTCAAATTTAGTACACCCAAATCACCCTGGCAGGTAATTATTCAAATGACTTTGTTTCCTCTGCCTCCAACTAAATATAAGTAACAAAATTACTTTTAAAACAGAGTCTAAAATCATGGCAAGGCACTGAATAGGCCTGTAAGTTTTCAGGCAGAAACTGGTTTCTCTTGGCAAGGTATTTTAAGCCTGGAAAAGGAACCAAGTATCATAAATGGAGATGCCTGACACATCCTCAGCAACAGAATAATTGCTGGGCCAATCTAGAATTAATCATGTGGTGTTTGAATTGAATGATCATTAATCCAACAATATTTTGTAAGTTGTGAATGAATTGCCAGAAGAAATAATTTCATTCCAATACTGTGCAGCACTTCAACTTTGATTAACATTTTAATTAGTAAGAGCTGACTGAATGGGGAGATGTTTAACTTGTGGCACACATTTGCGATTTTCCTTTTGTTTTTAGAGGAAGTAATTGTGTTGAATTGAAGAAAGAAACGGAAATTAAAATTCAGACACTAACATCAGATCACAAATCTAAGGTAAGCAAACAGCCAATTTTAACACATGCAACTTCTGAAAGAGAGATTTGAGACCCAAGTGGTAGTTAATTTCCTTGGAAGCATATGAATCATTTTCAGCAATAATAACATGTTGAAAAGAATGGGAGTAATTGAGTGTCTAAAAGTGTTCCTTAAAAAATTTTTTTAAAGCAACACGAATTTCCTGCTGTTTTGAAATTTTTGAAGAAAGAGTCGTATTTGTGCCTCGTGAAGTGAAACTGGTCATTTGTGTCAGCTCTAGTTAAACAAAGAGAATGTGTGTTATATGAAATTTGGATGCTAAATACATTCCCAAAATACATACATAAAGAAGCTTCTATTTCATTTTCCGTCATTGTCGCCGTGGCCTTGGTAATCTGTTTCTTAGGGAATGAGGACTCCAAGTTGCTCTTGAGCCAAATGCCTTCTTACTTCTAGTGGGGATTTTTTTCCCCATTGTTTCGTTGCTTTGTTTTCTACAAGGTCCTGGAGAATAAAAGTGCCCTGGGACTCAATCTCAGCTAATTTGGAAAAGCTGGTCTCAAGGTCATGGCTCACATGGAGTTGCTCAGAGCTGTTTCCTCTGTACTTCCATCCCACTACTGTGTTCACTGACTCCCTATTTCCTTTGGAAGTCTTATCCAGGACTTTTTGACATGTTTTTGAAAGCTATCCAGACTAGAGGGTGGCCGGGACACCAGAAGGCTCATCCATGTACAAAATCATCTGGAGAGAGGGCAGTACTGGAGACTGACCCCAGTGAAATCTATAACCTGTAAAAAGAATCAGACAAGAACAGAAAATTCACACAAACACAGCCATCTTTGAGGCTAGAATAACTTTTCATCTTGCCTTCTTTTAACTTCAGTCTTTGGTTTTATTATTTCATGTGGAGAAAATCTTGGCTTTCTAAACAAAGTTTGCATTCTTGTTGCTGCCCTCTCAGTTGCAGATGTAGCAACCCCACCCCCAGGAATAAAACCTAAAGTACTGTCTTATCTCCCTATCTTCTTCCCCTATGAAAAGTCCAGAACCCTTTCCTAAAATAAAAGTTAACTTAAAAAATAAAAAATTTATTCCTCTCTCAGTGAAACAAACTCTCTGAGGAGCACTGGCTCCCAATCATCCAGACATAAGCTCCAAAACTCATTTGAAGTTACATTACATAGAAATGTCTTTGCTCTGATCTCTCTCTCACCTATGTCACTCAGAGTCTGGAGTTAAGTGTCATTTGTACACAAGGAACATCCAAATGTTCATTAATCTTCCAAATCCAATAAATGTGACTCATGTTCTCCCTTTCCACAAATATATTCTGTTTCTGAGCCCTGTTCCTTTCAAAATCCTGCTGTCAAACTGGTTGCCTTCAATTTAATCCATACCTGGAAAAAAAGATTGATTTTCTTGTCCACTCCCATGTCAGGTTCTAGGATGACATCTTGAAAGGAGACTTAACGGTAAGATTTGAACTGTAAGACTTCAGTGTAAGACTTGAAATTCCAAGCTTCTGATTATTGGATAATTCCCAAAGAACTCCTCTGCAAGTCATCCCCCTCTGAAGCTTCCTCTAATGATTTTCAATGTCCTGCTCACTGTGGTTCCATCAAAATTGCCCAGATTATTTACCAACCTCTTTTGTTTCAACTGCTGTGTGTGGGCCCTTGAATTATTCCTGGAGATCATTCAAAGGTTTGCAAGCAACAGGTTGGAAAACAGTGCTCAAGACCATAGGGAAATTAACTTTTATCTTAGATGAAGGTAGGTGCAATTAAAGTAGATTAAATTCTGAGATGCTTAATGCATTACACTTGATATACTAGGAGTTTGATTAATTAACAGTTCTTCAGCATTTCTCAGCATTTGGCCCACTAATTTTGATATCAGATTGGAACATAATTCATCTTCAATTACAGCTCATGTCCTCCAGTACAGCTCTGTGCCACAATGTGCCTGTACACACCTTTGGCACCAAAGAGACCTTTTCATCTACAAAACTCCTCCTGTCATGAGGAAACATCCAGCCCGAGTTTGACATAGAATATTGAAATTAAATCTGAATGTCCCAATGTGTACTTCACACACAATTAACCTAGCAAATGCAAATTACTCCCCTGCATTAGGAAAGTAGGTCCCAATATCAAGCAGGCAGAGGATGAAAAGAAAATAAAGGAAAGATTACTTCAAAGATCATTCCTGCTTGAATTTAGTTGCTAAACAAATTTCTTGCATATATGCTGTGCAAAAGAAGGTTCCTTATCAGGATTTTAATTAGTCTCTTAGGTCCAGTGTAGGAACAGATGAAAGGACAGGCTTGCAAAGACAGTCTGCAGAACAGGAAAGAGAGAAGTTAGCTGATGGTTATTTTTCCTATCCTTTAGGACGAGCAACACTGCCTTAATAGGAGAAAGTAGGACAAGAGTGCAGCCCAGTGAAAATTAAATAGTCATTTCAACTATGCTGCTAATAAATCGGAGAAAAGCAGAGATATTCTCTGAATTTACTACAGCTGAACTTTGAAGTGTATCACAGATCTGCAGCAAAATTGGATTTCAGATGATTTAATGGCCATGAGTTCTAAGCTGTTCGGAATCTGAGTCAAATTGGGTATTTAAAGTCTGTTACTGGTGTTTGGCACATCCCTTACAGCCTTCTCATCAGGTTATATCTTGCTGTACCTGAAATGAGACTTCTGCCTTGGTGGATGTGTAATAAAAGAAACCTTCTCTGTCTCTCACATCCCTAGAGAAAAGCTCGTTTTACAAGGAGGTGTATCTGCTTCTTAGACTGCCTGCTGCTTCTGGAATTAGCAGCACATCACAGCACATCTGTCCATGAACACAGGCAGCGTGTTTTTCTGATTATTACTTCCTTCTTAGATTAAATACTTTATCTAAGTATTACCACACTGTCACCTTGCAGGGTTTTTCTTCGGGAGTTGGACTCAATAATTCTATGAGATGTTACATGATTCTTTGGTATCAGTGTACTTGAGAGTCAGAATTCCTGCCTTCAAGTTCCTCTGTGGTTTATAGCATTCACCATTTAAAAACAATTATCACATTATTCATTTGCAATGAGCCCTTGAGTCTTTGTTCCTCTGTGTTTGTTTGGGCTTTGTAAACTCTTTGCAACAAAGTCACAAAATACTTGCTTTCACCATGGCTTCCAGTATTTATTTCACTATTTTATTGTCATGCTTCGTCTTTCACGCAAAGTTCATTTTGCATTTTCTCTACAGCGTAAGGAGGCTTTAAATAAAAGCAAACTCTTCTTTGTTTCCTGGAATGCCTGTGGTGGTGGTGAACACTTGACCTCCTGCTCCCTGGGCCACATCACAGCACTTGTCTTTTTGAAATATTAATAATTTCTAACACTGTGACTGTGGGAGTTTTCTGAAGGCACAGTCCCTTTGCTGCTGTGCTCCAAATTACACCCAGGATTTTGGACTGATCTACCTGCACCATTTTTTATTCAAATTGTGGATAGAGCTGACTCCATCTGGAAACTCTGCATTGAATATAAATAAGGAACGTGTTTTCCTAAAACCTTCAGCCATGACTTCTAGCTCTCCTAAGTTCATCCTAGGTCTCCCTGGGGGTTGGTAAGCCAAATGAGGTCTCACTGTTGAGAGGAGATTCATGCAACCTAACTCAAGTGTCTTGGTGCTTGAGGCCCTGCAGATACAAGAGAGGCAGAGAGTATCTAAGTGATAAATCCTGCTTTGGAATTGCTCACCTTTTCACACCAGTGGTTCAAGGAGCTTGGGCTAAACTTGGCCCAAACTAAAGTGCCCTAGGTGGTGCCAGGGGTGAGCCTGGAGTGTCTGTCCCTGAGCCTCTCAAAAACTCCACCTGAAAAGTTAGTCTTTCTTCCTTCACAACATCCAAGCATTTATTTTTACTCATTTTAAAACTGAATCCTCGTATTTTTCTGGCTCTGAAGGCAGTACTTATGAACACCTTATTAAAAATACTACTCCCACAAACTGCACCACATCCTTCATATAATTTCATAGTTGACAGGCTCTGGGCTTAGTAGTATACTTCCCCACATGCACAAAAATAAGCATGGCTCATTTTGCTGGAGGCACACTGACTCTTAAACCCCCTGATGGAATTGGGCCTGTCTTAGTCATACCAACTTCTGCCTCACAAGGCTTTTGTTGTTCTCTGTAGAAAACTCCAGGTTGCTCTCTATCAGCTGCATGTATCAGTTTTGATATGAGACCACAATTTAGCTATAGTTAAGTGCAGATCTGGCTTTCAAGTAGTGGTAGTCATCCTGATGTGTTCCAGAATTACTCACTTCTTTATTTCATTAGATTCCCTCTTTATTAAGCAACATGAGCTTTAGGTAAGAGGCATCTCAGGCATCACCTTCAGAGGAGCCTCTCTGGGGCAGAATGGAAAATGGGGCTGATAAAATCTCCACTTTTTTCACCTTCACCACTGTGTGCAAGACAATCTGTTCCTCATTATGCAAACCCCAGCTAAAATACTGGCAGCATTCTCTCACTTTCTAAGCAAAATTATGGCAATTTTTGATAGAAAGGATCCAGTTTGCTTTCGCAGAAGATGACCCAGATGTTATTGGTTGCAGTTGAAATGAGTGCCTGAAAATGGATTTATTGGGGGGCACATTTTGTATACCATTTATGGAAAAGTAGGATAACATGTCAAAACACCCAAAGATAATTATTAAAGGTTAATAAAACATATCTTTCTATTAGCTTCTTTTCAAAATCAGTGAGTGTGATATATTATTATAATAACCACTCTGGTGATTTAGACTTCTTAATACTGTCTCTTGGGAACATTCCAAAACTTTAATCTCATTATTCATGTGAGTCTTGGGAGATAAGCAAGAAAAGAATACTTGTCAGATTCCCTGCTCACTTAATGAATATAAAACAAAGATACGTAGACCATCTTCAGAGTCAGGTTGTACTAAATACAGGATTTCTCTGGAAACGCTCTGTGTTTGTGAAACTGTCTCCACAAAATCAAAGGCTATCTTTAAGCCCTCAGAGAAATCCTGCTCACTAGGTTTTGCCATTGTTAAGTTCAGTACTTTTAAGATACATATATTTCTTGGCAACAAAAGTGTGAAACTGTTTTATTATTAACTCGGTGTTAGAGAAGGTTTTAAAACAATGGTAGTACAGTGAAGAGCCTATTTATTCAGACAGTCTATTCAGGGCACTTTAGATAATCGTGTCCTAATAGTAGGGTTTGGTTTACATCTGTTTTTTATACCACCCAGCAGTGTCCTCAGTGGCTTTGCTATCTGTGAAGCAACTTCATTTATGCAACTTCCTTTTTCATAATTTAGATGTGTTCTTTAGAACCTGTTTCATTATTGTCTTTACATCACCTTCAGCAGCAGGAAGAGCTGCTCCATCTGGGAGCTTCTAACAAAGCTGGTGTTACCTTCCCACAGGTCAAAGAGATCGTGGCTCAGCACACCAAGGAATGGTCGGAGATGATCAACACGCACAGCGCCGAGGAGCAGGAAATCCGCGACTTGCACTTGAACCAGCAGTGTGAGCTACTGAAGAAACTGCTCATTAATGCTCATGAACAACAAACCCAGCAGCTCAAATTTTCCCATGACAGGTGAGCAGGGCAGTGCTGCCTAATAATGAGGGCTTGGTTTAGGTTTGCTCTGTGTAATGCTGTAGTTTTTTGCATTGACAGCTCCTGTACTGCTGCCAAAGGCACTGGGCTGAATGCACGATAGAAGTAAAAGAAGTGACCATAGAAGGTTTAGGTAGTGTCCTGGTTTGAAAGACAGGTGTCTGCTAAGGAAGGTGAGAACCTCTCTTAGAACAGAAAATGTGACCCCCTTCCCTCCAAATTATTATAACTCTGAAATTACGGGGCTTTCAGGCAAAGATATGGGAAAAGGAATGGCAGTTCTTTACTAATACATATATATATAAAACAAGGCAAACAAACACCACCAACTCTGGCAGCAGCAGCAGCAAACAGAGCAGCAGCCCAGCACCAGCCTCTCTCGGCTGCAGGTGGTTTCCCCTTGGGTGCAGTTCCGCTCACAGCCGGCAGGGGCGCTGGGGGCTCCCGGCCGGGCAGGGCGGCTGCGATGGTTCCCCGCGCCTGCAGGGGGCGCTGTGGCGCGAGCTCGGCCGCATCTCCCTCACGGGGTAATGGCGGGCGCGGCGGTGGAAGAGATAGAAAAGGGGCTTCCTTTATAAACTCACGGTGGGTAGCTGGTCCCGATGCCCCTCCGCATGGCGAAAATGAGCTGTAGCAGGAACCTTGGAGCAGCGGCTGGAATGGCAGAGGCGGGCACACCCGGGGTATCAAAGGAGATGTATCAGAAACTCCACAGCTGTAGCAGGAGCCGTGGGGTGTGCCGGCAGGCAGGGGGTGCGGTGTTATAGTGTAGCCAAAAACCCGGAGCAGCGGCAGAGAAGCAGCGGGGCTGGGCAGTGGCGGGAGGGGCTCAGGGTCCCGGGTTTTCCCCTGAGGCACCGCAGTAGGTGGTGAGGATCCTTTCTAGTGAGATCGGGTGTTCGTAAGGTCCCAGTGCAATGGCCGCTCTTACGAGCGGAGCTTCACTCATGGTAGGAGAGGACAGTAGGAGACGGAACCCCGCAGTGGTGGCACATTCTCCCCACAGCAACCACAGCCTGTCTCCCCTTTGATCCCAAGAGCGATAGGAGCCAAGCCCAGCCCCTCACCCTCCAGCCAAAATCTCGAGGTATCTCTGCCCTTCCCAAGAGAAAAGCCCCATAACTACGAGAGTGCAGCTGCACCCTTCCCCCCACCTTGGCCGCTTCTTTTGTCTCTCATAAGTACGGGTCGTTATCGTCTCTTAGCAACAAATGGGACAAAATTCCCTGAGAGAAAGAAAAAAAAGGAAAAATCCTAACCTCCAACAGGTAGATGTAGGAGTGGGCTTCTTAGCTGGTTTAGATCATCTGAACCTCATTAAAGGCAGCAGGGGTGATGAAGCATTGGTAGTTTGCACTGGCTTTACCCAGGAACTTCAACTGAAAGGCTGGAAACTGAGAAGTATCAAATACGGAAATATCCTTTGGAGTTGCTGTCAGCTGTGGACTCATGTTTATAGCACTGGTGGCTTATAAGACAGATCCATGAAAAGTGAGGTCTAAAGGGTTTGCAGGATAAGCTACATTAGACTGATGTGTTATCTACAATATCCTGCTATAATCACCTAGAAGATGCTACATGACACTACTGCTTTTGTAATTAACCGTCCTGCCTATTTGAAATCAAATAAAATTAAATACACATCATAGTCACAGTGCTAAAAGTGGTGGTAAGTAGAGGAATCATTTTTTTATCCTATATTCTATTATTCAGAGCAGCCTAAAAGCATATGAACATAAAATTTGTGCATACACATACACATATATATTCATACATATGTAGATTCATAGGTAATTGTCTTCAGCACCTTTCACATAAAAAGCGTGGGGGAAAAGAAATAAATAAATCACATTTGAAGAAGGAATTGAAATTATTTTTTAAAATTCCTGAGTGAAAAAACAGCTTATCTTTGCATCAGAGAGAACACATGCTGGGACCTGCAAGCTTTCCATCCAACAGAGAATTGTCCCAGCAAAAGGCTTGTACTGAGTTCATCTTTATGTTAATCTCTGTGTTAGCCCATCTATTCAAGCTGACCTGCAAAACACATCCAGTCAAATATGAAGTCCAAAAATTAAATTTTTAATTATTAAATTATTGTTAAAATTATAATATTAATTATTATTAAATTATTATTAAAATTCATCATTCAAAAGTTATTAGCCAGAGGAAGGTGCAGTCCTTGGTGCTGTACCTCTAAATCATACTTGGCTGCATCAGCCCAGGAAATCACATCACTTTCTTTTTTGAGTCTTTTTTTCTATCCTACTGGAAATTCATCAGAATGCTTGGAAGATAATTTACTAATATATGGCCTGGGAAAGTAAATTTTTTGTTTTCCATATGTATTTCCATGTTCTCTTAACTTTGCTAGAAGCTGTCATTAGATATACATTAAGGCAAAACTTACATTTTTTTATAAGTTTTTTTTCCCTCACAGTTTTAGTATTTGGGTGTAGAATTTCTGTATCTGTATGTTGTTTAAACAGCCCTCCATCATTTCTTGTCTATGATTCTTGTATTAGCAATGGATTTTGCTTTCGTACTACAAATCATCTGTGTTCAGTCCATATATTGCTCTGTGTTTAAAGCTACTAAGAACCAGATCTGAAAATCTACATCCTGATAAATCCTGAGAACTTCTTTTGCTCAGCTGTCCCAGGAGTAACAACCTTCAATGTTCTTTCTGCTTTATTCATTGCAATTTAGTGCGTTCCTGCTTATTTGGGAGTTTGTGTGGCAGTCCTAAATGTGCAGACAGGGGACTTTCCTGTTTAAAACTAATTTAAGACTGTGTCTGAACCTATGAATATTTTAGGAGCATTTGGACTGTGAAATACTGACATGTGAATAATAATGCCCCAAAGAGACTTCACACTTCATAATTTGCAAACTTTTTAATGTAATACGTTGTGTGTAGGAAGACATAAATGCATTTATCTGTAGAGGCCAGGAGACAATTCAGGTATATCCACAGGAAAAAAGGGATCTGTGTGAGGGCAGTGTGGGAGGTGGAACAGGCTCTCAGCAGGCTGATGTTACCACTTCCCTCTCTCTGAGCTGGGTAATGAGTTGGGTATCACAACAGAGGGCACAGGGCTGGTAGCAAGAGATCAGTAATCTAAAATGATGCAGTTGCCTGCTGTAGGGAAGGTGCTTTCCCTCCATGTGCAGCACAAAAAGCAATTACTGTCTGTGCTTTGAGCTCATTTAAAAACAAAGCAGAAGGCAGCAGATACTGCTAAAAACCTGAAGCTTATAGAGCTCCAGGGGTGCTGAGCCCCCTGCCTCCCCAGCCTGAGTTACCTTGACTGATCTGGATGTGGTGATCCTGCAGCAGTTCAGAAATCAGGGACATGAGGCTGTTGTTCACAAGCATTATGTACTCCAGATAAAATAACCTGAGAGAGAGAAAAATTGTGTAGTGGGTTTTTTTAACAGAAGAAGAGATTTCTATTTATTCAAACAATACTGGTGTCAGAAAATAACATGTTAATGCACTTCGATGTCATCTAAATATGTATATATAAATTCCAAGGATAGACTTGCATGCTTAAAGTTAAGTATCCCTTCAAAATACATGTTTGTATAAATTTCAGAGGTGCAGTCACTATGACCCAGTGGGGAATCAGCAGCTAAATCTTGCAGTGCCACAATTTCAGAATCCTTTTTTTCTTACTTTCTTTACCATCCTGGCTTATCCACTTCTTCCAGTTACCTCTGGCTCCAGGAATCACCACTGCTTGTGGGAGGGAGAGTGTTTTTCCTGGAGACAATGTGATTTGTTGGCCCTTTCAGCCACCTCCGTGGCCAGTGCCTCATTTCTAAATCATCAGTGATGCACAGTAGTCCTCTAATCCTCTTAACTTCTTTCACTCTAAAATTGTATCCGATGCAAACAGGCTAAGTCAGTTTGAACACCTCCACCAACTTTTTTCATATCCTTCAGCACAGTAATCAAAATAAATTATTTCAGCACTCCTCTTAAGACAGTGTGCTTGAAAATCACTTCAATTTCAGTATAGAAAATAAAAGCTTTTATTTGGAGAAAGAACTGTTGGAATGAAATGTGCTCTCAACACATCATTTTTTTAGAACCCAGACTAATTTTTGCTGTGATACCACTGCTTTTAACTCTGTGTTCAGGAAATGCTTCGCCTTATGAACTCTTGGAGGCAAAAAACAAAAAAGGCATCACACTTCTTTAATAAAAAAATTTAAAAAGCTCTCTCATTTCACAGAAAAGGCTAAAAGGTTCACTGAGCCAGAAGGAGAAATGAAACACCAGCCTGACCATGGCCTAAATCACTCTTTTTTCAGGCCCAAAGGGCTCTCCTCAGGCCCAAAGTAGAAGATTTAAAAGGAAGTCTGTCAGCTCATAGCACAGCTAGCAAATATTATTACTGTTGATACTGCTGATACCTTCTGAGTGCAGGATTTGTAAATTTTTTAGGCAGTTCTAAAAGATAAATTGCATTTTCTCAGTATCTGACAGTAGCTCATATTAGGACAACGCGTATAATAGGGAGAAAAGAGAGTGGTTTATACCCTTTTACTATATTCAAAGTGTAAAAATGCTTTAAATGGGTCTTTCAGATTATATTCCCTGGAATAAATGGAGATTTCTGGATGCCTGCTCAAGCTGTGTAAATTCCCCCCAAAGGAAGGGAATTTTCATGTTGTTTGTTTTTTCCTCTTCCTTAACTCGTCAAGGAAAAAGTAACCACAGTGTAGAGGAACCCAACCTCCACAACTGTTGTATCTTAAGCATTAATGACTTTGTTTGGTTTTGCCCAGGGAAAGCAAGGAGATGCGTGCCAACCAGGCTAAAATATCGATGGAGAACAGCAAAGCCATAAGCCAGGACAAATCTATCAAAAACAAAGCTGAAAGAGAGAGGTGAGTATCATTTCCTGATAAGGGAAGTAATGGGTTAATTCTATTAAAACCATGCTTTTATGTATGGAAACAAGGTCTGATGACTGTGCTGGATATATTTTTAGATGACAATTTTTGGAAAAAATGGTGATTTTCTCATAGTTATCCTTTTAATAACTCTGAGGCCCAGAACATCTTTGACTAACTAGAGTAGGTCTAATCACACTATTACATTTAAATTATTGTACTTCAAAAGCATTATACTTTCCTGCTTTTTCAGTGAAATGAGGGCCTGACTGAGAAGGGAGTAAAAGCAGAATGTACACGATGATGTCTCATAAGCCTTTGGGGTTTCCCCTTCACTTTGGCCTTGCCATCTGGCTCATTCTTTCCCTTTTTACATCCCTTCCTTGGCACTGGGCTATTTTGATACCAAAGCCTGAACCTGTTCCGGCTGAACCAAGTCCCTTGAGTGCTGCACACTCCCAGCTCATCAGGAGGATGAGTTGTCAGAGCCCTTGGTAACTGTTTGCTTTGTTGTGTCAGACCTCACTAATGACTCCAAGATAAATCTGTTCCCAGATCCGAAAGCAGTTCTGGTTTGCAGGCTGATTCAACTTTTTGAACTATTTTTGTTCTCTTTCATGGCAGAAATCTTAGGAAGAGACGCTTCAGTTATTTTATGTAACTATTAATTGTATATTTATATTTTTGCTTAAATAGCAGCTTTAAGAAGCTTGCAGTATTGATATGTGTAACTTTGCTTGTGATCATCAGATTATTTTTTTCCATTACCACTCCTAAGACACACAGCACTTTTTGTATTCCAAAACTGACAGCAGAGTGCAGCAAGGGATGCACAAATTAATGAAACAAAATTTTTTGACGTTTTGACCACCACTCTTGAGTAAGGAAAGCAAACTTCATTCACAACAGTCAAGTCTTCAGTCATACTGCTAATTTACTTGGAAATCTCTAAGTGTAAAGTTGTGTAGCCAGGGGAATGTACAATTTGTCATTAGTCCCACCTGGTACAGATAATCAGAAGACAAAAGACGCCTTGAGAGTTTGTGATTCTCTCTATTGTAGCTTTTGGGTTTCTTTTTTTCCAATGAGTCTTCATGGAGAACGTTTGCATTTTTTCAGGCGAGTCAGAGAACTGAACAGCAGCAACACAAAAAAGTTCCTGGAAGAGAGAAAAAGGGTAACTATAACTTTGACAAGTCACTGAGCACTGTTTCTGCATATTCTTTTTCATTCCTCTGTGGTTAGAATCCAGCTCTAGTAGATTTTTGTCTTTGCTTTGTTCTACGTACTTGTAGCATAAAAGGTGTGACATCTGTACAAGATGAAGCTATTTTGAATTAACAGAATTACTGTTCATTCCTGTGTGTTTGCCAAGTCTGTGTGTTATGTGCAATATGTATATATCAATTAATAAAGAATTAGTATTAAGCTTTTCTTAAGATTGGTTGGCATACTAGGTGTCCTCTGATGTTTCATGCCATCTAAATGGGGCAAGACACCATATATGTGTATATCTTCCAAGCAGGTTTTTATTTTATTTGTTAATAATGTGTTATATTCTCTCCCCCCCACACACCTTATTTTCTCTCAATTACAGCTGGCAATGAAGCAGTCAAAGGAAATGGATCAGTTGAAAAAAGTTCAACTTGAGCATTTAGAAGTCTTGGAGAAGCAGAATGAGCAGGTATCTTGTTTTAAAGGCTTAAGAGAAAAGCAAGCTAGAGAAAACAGTAACCAGAGTCAGACTGAATAGAATCCTTCTGAATGTAAGTCTGTACCAAAATGGGGACTTTTCATGATCACTGCCTACTTTGGTAGTCAAAATGAAGAGATGAGGTGGCTTAAATGATGATACAGCACCAGATTTGTTTCAGCTGAGCCTGTGGGAGCTGAACTGCTCAGCCAGAGTGCCCTTTCAGCTGTTTAGCCACACTGATACTCCTTAGCTGGATATGACAGTCATTAAGGACCCAGCATATCCATTTTACTTACTCCCCAAAAGTAACTCAAGCAAATCAGTTTCCTTCATTTTGGAACTTACATGTCTAGTACTGATTGAAAAATTAGAGGTGAAATGTACCCAGAGCATCCCTGAACTCTGAGAGACACTGAGTTTGGACTGAATTCTAAAGATGTACGGTAGCATGGGGAGTTTTATCTGTACTAGTACACCCTTTCCTAATTAAAATATCTTATTATTTTCTGCTAGTTTATAAGCCCTTTTTTTTTTTTTTTTAATTGAAAAACTACTTGGCAAGGAAAGGAAAATTATAATCTTATTTCTGGTGGAAGCAACACTCTGTTCTGAGCAGATCCCTTGCTGAAAGGTTGAGCCAGAAGAGCTGGAATAATTGCATGGACTTGCAGTACTGCACTTAAAAATGTAAACTGCAAGGGGAATATAATATACCCAGCAGTTCAGTGAGGTGAGAGAGAAGGGGAGCATTTAATAGCCACTACTTTCTGTTTAATACCCATTACTGTCACAGGTTATATACTCACTTCTGTGTTTGTTAAATGTTCACAACTTGAACTCTCTGGAAGACACCATAATACAAATTAAAGCCATCTTGCAGAGGGGTAGGAGCCCCTGGTCAGCCTCGTTCCCCATTGGTTGGTTTGTGTTCCCCTGCGCAGGCAAGGACCCTCGGGTCCCGTGATTGAGCAGTTCCTCGGCAGAGCCCTGGCCATGCGGCTGGAAAATAAACATCTCTGAAACATCTATCAAGAATCTGTCCATATATATTTCTTTTCCACGGGCCTCGTTGTCTGATACACGTGTTGCAGTTTCCCCACTGTAACAGGTAGGGAAGGGAAGAGTACAGGCAAATCAAGTATTTCCACTGTCAGAAGAGAGTCCTACAGGCCCAAAGCTGCAGCCTGGGTAACTCCCAGGGGATGACAGCTCTGTAAGATCTCAGGTGGCTGCTACCACCGAGCCCCAGCCACCACGGCTCTGCTGATCATTCCACCTCCTCCTGGAAAACAACCACAAGTCCCACTCTGATCCCTGAGAGGGTTGCTGTAGATGCCATCTCCAACATCCAGCATGAATGAATCACTCAGTCAGTCTGCTCCTGAGCAGTATCTAAAGGCAGGGAGGCAGGATCTGGGGGAGGCAGGACCTGGGGGAGGAAATTGGGTTATGGCAGATCTGTAGCATCACTGTGATAGCTGACAGAAAATGATGGGCTTGATCTAGAGCTATGGTGTTATTAGTTCTTTCTTTCCATTGGCTTCAGAGAGCTTTGGATCCATTTTTTAAAAACATGCAGAGAGGAGAGAATGATTCTGGTTGTGCTTTTGACCATAATGTGATAACCACGTTCTGTATAAGGGAGCTGGGATAAGTGTGAGTCACTGAAGGGTCACCTCTTTGAGCAATTAGATGCTTCCTCACTTGGGCTTACAGCTCTGCAGCTGAGGGATGGCAACAGCCTACGTGAGTTTGCTCATTTGTCATTTGAGTCAGCTTAAATCATCAGATATTAAATGGAATAAGCTTCTCCATGTGCTGGTTATCACTTCTGTGTGGGCATGTGGTGGCCTCCGCCACAGGGGTTGTCCTTAACAGCTTTTTAACTCACTCTAATTTGATCCATCAGAGCGTGTATTTCCATGTGTGCTGTTCGGACCATTTCCTTGTAGCCCCAAAAGTGCACCATTGCAACCCCCAGCTGGCTGTGGTTTCATTGGTATATACATTGATGTATCAAAGTTGCATCCAGGTGGTATTTGTTTAATGAGAATTTCAAAAAGCTTTTTTTTCCTGATCGAACAAGGCAAGAAAATTTTCATACAAATATACAATGGAGAAAAGTAGAATTATGTGTGGAAACAGCCTTCAGTACAAACTGTTATGAATTTAAATTTGTTTTGTTTTATGTATGTTTTCCTTGCATTAATTTTTCAATCTCACTTCAGTTTTCATTCATTTAATTTGCTTCTTGTTGTATTACTCGATTTTGACATTTTTATTTTTGTACAAACAGCTTTTGAAATCCTGTCATGCAGTGTCTCAAACACAAGGTAGGATGGACGTATAATAAGCAAATTATTATTTCAGTGTGCTTTCCTTCTAAATTAAATCATTATCATTGGAGCCCTCCTTGTAAATGCAACCATTGGGAAGTGCCATTGACATAGTGAGCACAGTGTTAATCTTGTTTGCACACAGATATTTGAGCCTGACACAATATTAACAGTATTTTGTGCTTTAGCATCTGAAATTCAGATGAATATGAACAGCGATGTGCAGAGGAAATATTTAGAGATTAACTTGTACGTTAGTTGCTGTTACTGGAAGATCTGGTTAGGGTTCCAAACTGTCTGTGAGAGTGTCTATTGATCTAAAAAAAGTAGTTTAGTGTTAACACACATGATTAACTGCTAATGCTGATAGTCAGACAAAGGGTATCCACATATTTTAGTATGGTAATAAAATAAGTAATTCCGCTCTGAGAATAGCGAAATACAGAATAGATGGCTGGAAATAGCTACCTAGTGTCTGTGGAAGAGCACCTTAAAATTCACTTCAAATTGCAACATGTTACAAGCTCTGGCAATTACACTTTATGATGTGGCTGTGCTGCTGTAGCTTCCTAAATAATCGTTACTCCAAGGAATCTGTATTAACCCCTTTCTTGCCAAGGGAAAGAGCTGCACTGGGCTGGAACATCCCCTTGTAGAGCACTGCCTGATCTGAATTACTCCCTTGAATTGGTAACATCTTGCACCACTGACAGCACCCACTGTAACAACATTTATTTATTGACACTAATAATGAAAAAAACCTCTCATTAGGCTAGGGAAAAAAATTTTTTTTTTCTTCTTTTACTGTATGTGTTTCCTAGCCTGTCTGAGATCTCGGGAGAGAATCCTGAAAGCAGAGTCCCTTGGCTGCCCCTGACTCCATGGATCCACTGTAGGTTCCAGAGGCTTGTCCTGTTGCGCTGGTGCGTTCATGTCAGAATGCACTGTTTGACCCAGCCTCAGAACGGCACAAGCGAGATCCTGCTCCTCTGCTAGGTGCTAATGTGGTCTTTGAGGCCAGGTTCTCTAAAAGAATTCTGTACACAATACACTGGGACACAGAATATTTATAGGACTCTGTGCCTGTAGTCAAGTCACAAGCCTGAAACGTGAAATGTGTGAGTCACTAAGGAACAACCACAGGGTTTTGTTTTATTTGGATGTTTCATTTCACACACAGGCAAAATCCAGCCAACGTTTCAGAAGAGGTTGTCCATATTGATTTATTTATTATGTTTCCATATTTTCATGTTAAAATTATTTCTTCATTACTTTCAAGCTTTTAAGTCATTTAAATGGAGAACATTGATTAATTTTTAATCATATTTATGATGGTTGCTTTGCTGTTATCATAATTACTTTTTTTCCCCAAAAGATGATGAGGATGATTAAGCAAGCGCAGGGCTAGATTTTTCAAGAAGGCAGGTATGTTACATCTGCATAAATCCACATTTATCTTGCAAAAGGAATAGAGGTGCACCCTCATTTACTTTCGACCTACATCTGCCCATTTTCACTGATGCAAATATGTTTGCACATCCAGAATAGGTGACTCCATAAGTAGCAGCTTGTATAGCAAAATTCCCTGTCTAAGCAACTCTTACAACTTCTGGGGGAACATAGTTAATATAAATCAAGTCCCCGAAGCATTATTCCCTACATGATGGATATACAGCAGTTACACCAAAGAAAATAGCAGCTTGGATTGTCTCTTCCTGAAACTTGTCCTAATGCTCCTGAGTTTGTATAGATGGTTAGATTGCCCTCTGGGTCAATTTATTCAGGGTCCTTGGGGAACGATTTAAATAACTTCCCAGATTGAGAGCCCTTGGGGAAAATGGAGATGCTGACTCTCAGTTGCTTTAAACTGCAGAGTTTCACACCAAAACGTGGTAACAGGAGAAGAGAGTGTGGCTGTGTGTGCATCAGAGAGGAAGGGAATTTAAAAAGTGCCCTCCCCTCTGAGAGGGGATTCCCAGGCCAGTCACCATTAACACGCAGAGCTTTAACTCTGCCTGCAGAGCCCGAGGCAGGCAGAGTTTATAGTGAGGTCTGGCATGTATTCATTGCTGAATTTTGCATAATGCATTTGGATACAGTTTCAGGTGCATTCACAGTGTGTGATTCCATGGAGCATATAGCAGTATTCTAATCCGGAGGTGAAACACACTCGCTCTGTAATCATAAGGATCTCCAGATCAGACAAAAATTACTTTTTAAAAAGATACTGTTTTTTAAAAATACTGCTTAAAAAAACCTGCCTACTGCAAGGAAGATGTTATACTGGTGGACTTTAGTCATTCCTTGTCTTTATGAAAGAAGTAAGTCCAGATTATAGATGAATTTCAGGCATTAACACATTGCAGTATTCTCACAACAGCAGTAACAATACATTCCCAGATATTTCCTATCTGGAGAAACAGTAAATTGGCATCTGCCTAGCTTCTTCCCCAAAACTGGGGCTTCTGCATTTTACCACATATTTCTTTAGAAAGTCAACCCATGGCTCCCAGAATAGAATAAAAACACATTTCCTAAGAATTTGTAGATTTGTAGATACAAAGATTACATCCGATTTTGAAAAAAGAGTGACATGGGGTGGGGGGACGAGGAGTGTCCAAATAATGTTGTTACCTATCTCTTCAGTGTGTTTTGCCCATGTTTCACTCAGACGCTCTCATGTGAAACGTGCGTCATTGGGAACAAAAGGTCTCATGCAACGCTTCATGCGGTTATTTTGGATTGCAGGCAAAGGAGATGCAGCAGATGGTGAAGCTGGAAGCAGAGATGGATCGCAGGCCAGCAACAGTGGTTTAAAGCCTCAACAAGCAAATTGAAGTTGGAGAGCACAGCATCCTTAAAATGAGAGCAAAATTCAAAATGACATTGCTGAGGTTGAAGAGTGGGATTTTGTTTTGATTTGGTTTTGGCAGGGGTTTGTTTTGGATTTTTTTATTCTTAATATCAAGTGTAGCTACGGACCACCAAGTCTTAAGGTTTGCATTGTTTCTTTTTTAACACTGGGCACTGAATTTCCTTTGTTGGATTTCCGTAAGAATTTCCTTTGTTCAGAAAAACCCTGACCCAAAGATGAAGAGTTTTTTAAACCCCCTCCTGTTTTCCTTTCTGTATCTCACCAGGCACATTGCCTATGTCAGAACCACACAATCAGAGCCTTGAAACACAGGAGATACCTTTAATATCATCTCAGATGGCAACAAAGCTGTAGTTCAAGTCGTGTAATTTCCCATTTGTGTTCTCATGTGTGATCTGCTGTGCAGAAACCCCACGCTGCCAGACACCGCCACGCCACGCCTCGTCAGATGCTCGGCACCTGATGTCCCTGAGCCCACTGAACTGGACCTTATGCCAAGTAATAATTAGGATAGTAAGGAGTTTAGTTTGGGTGATTTTTAAACTGTATTTCAAGTGGGGTTTTTTTCAGGCAGCAGACAGCAGGCAGTTTAAAGGTAACTGCGTATATTCAAAAGTACAGTGTGTGCAAAGTCATCGACTAAATTCATCAGCTGCAGCAGTAACTTGACAGGGTATTTCTGCAGCCTAATGATGTCCTTCACAAGTGCCATATCAACTCTATCATGTCTGAGGGGAGCCAGTATCCTGTAGAAGTTACTGCAGTGGATAACCTGAGGGAAATACAGTGTATTCGTGCCAAAACTGATCAGTGCTCTAAGGAATTATGTGTTAGGCACTTTAAGAAAAGTTTACATCCTACATTGCTTGTATAGAAATTGCATTTTGATCCTGTTGCTGCAGATCCCGGATACTACAGTTCATTTTAACTTAAAAGATTGTTTAAATGGCTTTTGGCAAAAAGTTTGTAACTGTGAAAATGTAAAAAGTATTTATACACTTGGGAAACACAACATTGTAGAAAATCACATACATGTTGCCACGTGATAAAATTAGTAAACAGAAATGCTAAGAGTATGTTTGCATGTGATACAAATGCTACTAAGGCTGTAATGCCTACTATATGACCACAGTCATGCTACTAGCTGGTAAATACTGAGTAAATGTATGGCACAGAATATTGTTTGATTAATTACAAAGACTTTTAGCATTACAAGGTCTCTATATATATGTGTGTATATTAATTACGTGGGCATTCTTGATACTTGTAGTAAAAGAGAAGTACATAACTAATTTAATTTTACACAGAAGTATTTATGCAGATTTTCAGAATTTCATATCAGGAATAACCTTTTTATGTCCATTAGATATAAAACCAATTTGCTAATGTGTTAATTTGCATGTTTCCAGAGCTTGCTGTAGTTATATTGCAAACAATGCATGTAAGCATTCAGCTTGAAATTTGTCCATGCTGCCAATTCAAAGATGACTGCATGGAAAACTGGTAGTTTAGAACAAATCAGATTCCTGATTTCAATGTACTAAGCACCAATTACTTTGTTGTATATGCTTGTACAAACAAATTCTACATATTCCTATAAACAAAATAAATGAAGAGAGATAATTATGTTATTGTCAGTCCTGAGATGAAACTTTCAACTTCTCTAATAAAAACCTTAAAAATTCAAATCCTTTAGTTCTGACTGCAGTGAATTGCAGGGTGGTGGCGTTATTAATTGCAAATTTTTAGCAAGTTGTATTTCCTGTAAAAATGCGCATAGTGTAAATATATTTCTATCACAGTTTATTTAGTCAAAGGAGTCTTTTTTTTTTTTTTTTTTTTTTTTTATTTTATGTAAGTGATAGAAGCACAATGCAGCGCAAGAGAACTGCCCCAGTGGAGTGTAGCAGCACAACCTGGAAAAGCAGCAACCTGAGTGCAGTTTAGCAGCAATGAGACAGAGGTCAGTGATGCTTTAGGTGTTTAAAGCAGGGTTCAAACTTGTGGTGCATATTCAGAATTCCTATTCTGATGCCACAGCCTATGGAGGCATCTCCTGGTCCTTGATGATCCATAATGTTTTAAAAGACAAGTTGTGTACTGAGAGCAACTCCCCCTGCTCTCTAAGCCTGGCTCAAGTGCTGGATGGAGCTGGGAGCAAAAGTGTTTCCAGAGCATGCTGCACAGGACTTTTATTATGATTTTTCCTTCAATTAAAAATGTCCTCTAAAACACAGCTGGTGGAGACAGTGCTGTGAGCTGGAATTTCATACTGTTGCCTACTGCAGTGGCTTCTAGCCTGCAAGGAGAAGCAAATGACAGACCAGGTATGGAGGGAACTGGCTGGTGAAGCATCTTAGGCTCACTTAGAGCATGGCTGGAAAACCCTGCACTACCTGTTAAAGAAACCACTGGGAATGCAGGGCTTGGGTTCAGCCCACGGCCCTCTCCAAGGGAGATGAAACTTGCCTATTTAATTCCTTGGTGAGCATTCCAGCCCTCAGGGGAAAACACAGGTTTTTGGAAGGCTAGAAAATACTGTCCAGAGCCTCTGTCTGAGTCTGTGCTCCCTGCTCATCCATCAATTCAGAGAGAAAAATGGGTTTCTGTGAAATGGCCAAGTAGGAAACGTCAGCTCCCACGCTCAGCTCCCCACATGGATATGTATTTCATCCGCTGACAATTTAGCATAAAATGCAGGCAGTAATTTGAAAGTAAGTGATGAATTTCGTCAGTTAAGTGTTTTGAAATACTGTTTAAGTAGTATTTGATTCAAAAATTATTTGAAGTTTGGCCGCTAATGTAATGAGGTGAGAATTTCCATTGAGATGAAATAGGCTAATCAATTTGAACATTGATACTGAGTTAAAGCAGTTTAAAATGTCATTGCCTGCCAGGGTGATGGATTTCACTTCAGTGAAATTTCATTGAGGGAAGTGGCAGATTCTTCCCTTCTGAACCTCGTCAGATAAATTCAGCTTAGCTGTGATGGGGAGGGTCATGACACCCTGGCCTCAACAGGCAGCCTGCTGTTCTTTCACTTCCAGTAATTTGGGGGTTGGTCATTAACTTGACTGTTTCCAGGTGGGGGCATATTTAACCCCTGTACCACCTGAGTGCAGTTAAGCTGTATCTCCAGAGACCCAAAATACCCTTCAGGGGCTGATTTCCTTGCAGACTTCAGGTGCTGTCGCCCAGGGGCTGCCTGTGACACCAGCTGCAAGAGGCAAACACAATCAGCTGGAAAGCCCCGTTCCTGCTGGATGTGCCAGCAGTGGTCCTGGCTGTCACCGTGCTGTGTGCTCCTTCGAGGAGGCTGGTAAGAGTTGTTACGTCTGGTCATTGGGGGTAGCAAGGGGGTTCAGCCTTCAGAGATACCCAGGCAGTCTCCGGAGCTGGGGGTAAGGGCAGATGGCAGGGCTGCTTCCAGGTGGTCTCGACTGGGACCATAAACTGTCCCTGGTGACAGCATTTCAGGGTGGCTGATGCTGCACTGGCTCCCTCAGGTGAGACCTTTCTGCTCTGTCAGTGTTTTGGGGGTTGTTCCGTGCTAGAAAATCTTAGGCCTTTCTCTTTTTGTGCCACAGAGAGCAGGATTAATGCGGCTCTGCAGGCTGGAAGTGGCAATTGTCACTGGAGCTGAAGGCTTTGTTGTTGTACTGTGCAGCTGGGGGAGCACAGTTCTGTGCCGTGGAGCTGTGGGTCAGCCTTTCCCCTGTCTTCAGTGCAGCTGCTCTCTCTGAGCTGCTCCCTAGACCCTCTTGCACAGGCTGGATGCATGGGCAGCTGCTCAGGATCGTGTATTTCAGGGCTTGGAATCCACCTAGAAGCCTCAAAAAGCCAAAAGCCTCAAAATTTCCAATGAAATAGTGGGCTAGAGGGGGAAATAAAGGGTAGTTAAACACTGAGCTCATCAGTGTAGGACCTGAGGAAGCCAGGCACAAAAATCACCACAGAAATACAGCCTGTTACAGTCAAAGTTATATTTTATAGAAGATGGTGTTTTTTCCTTTGTATAGTTCCCTGAAATTATTATCCATAGGTTAATCCTGTATCACAACCGACACAATCTGACTCTATTGGGGGGTGTGCAGGAATGGCTTTTTATCATGAAACAGGAGAGAGAGGAAATGGTCAGAATATATTTAATAGTTAAAGAAAGTAGGAAAGGAATTTCAACATTACAGTTACAAAAATCAGTATGTTCCTTCAGTATCAGCTGTTATTATTTAAAAAAGCCATTTCCCAGCAAGAAAGCTCCTCTCTGCACTTGTGTGCCCTGGCAGAGAAAGGGCAGCTGCCTACAATCAAAACTCACCTTGCAGTATCTTGTTTTGCAAAACCCTGGACCGTTTCCTCTAGATGCCTTTTCCTGAACTAGAAATGTGAACTGGTAGTGAATCCACGTAATGCCATCACGGATCGCTGCTGTCCCTTTGGCTTTTTACCAAAAAAACATCCTCAGTGTAGGGCTCCTCATCCCCGCTGCTCCTGGGACTGGTGTCGCTGTAAATCGCAAATATTTGGATGTGCTCCTGGTCCCGGGGCGAGAGTGGCAGCGCGTTAAAGCTCCAAGAAAAGGTCCCGATGAGAGGTGGGAAGAAATATTTCAACGTCGCACCAGCCGGAGTGAGGGAGCAGCGCGGGAGTCGGCCGCGCTCCTACCTCGCAGCCGGGCAGGGAGCGGCAGCGCAGCCGGCGCTCCGGGCTGGGAACACCCGCTCCTCCCGCAGCCCCGCTGCCGCCAGCCTGCCGCCCCTGCCCCGGGCTGAGAGCGAGGGAGGCGCTGGGCTGACGGGGACTTGAGGGCCCCCGGGCAGGGCAGGCGGCGGGCAGCCCTCCCTGCCCAGGGAAGGGGTGCGCTCTGCTCTCACCCCGCCTCGCAGCCCACTCTCCGCTCAGCGCCGGGCCTCGCTCTCCCGCATCCTTGACCCGGCTAGGAACAAACCCCCGAGTGCCCTGGCTCAGCTGGCACCTGTCCCACCTGCGAGGGGCAGGGACAAACCCCCGAGTGCCCTGGCTCAGCTGGCACCTGTCCCACCTCCGAAGCGCACCCTAGGTGTGACCTCCTGCCTGTCTCCCCTCAAAAACGCCCCGCACAGGCACGGCCGATGTTGTTTCTGTTTTAATGCACCCGGCTGGGCCTGTTGGGTTTTATGTTACGATGCGTGTTGTGGTTTGTCACGACATCTTAGAGCTCAGGTGTGTCGATGGCCGTTCACAGAAGGAGGCGGGTTTGCTTCTGACCTTGCCACACAAAAATAGCTGCACGTTTCTTCCTGAATTAACACGCGGAGCAGCTGTTCGCCTTCACCGAAATTAGTGACGCTCAGTGAGCAGCCGGCGCTGGAATAGATATCCCCTCCTCCACCCCCCGGCCTCTCCGGCAGCGATGGACGGCGCGACCCCGGGGCGAAGGGATCCCGGCCCCGCTCCCAGCGCCGACCGTGCCGGGGGAGCGGGAGCGCTCGGCGGGAGACCCGCTGGGCTCCAGCGCCACGACGGGCGGCCCGAGGTCCCCGCAGGGGATCCCCGGCAGCCCCTCCGCGGGTGCGGCGGGGCGCCGGAGGGGGGGAATCCCTCCTTCCCGCCTCCCCGCCCGGCTACGCGTACGCCCGCCCCGTTCCTCGGCGTGGGCGCTCCATCAGCTCCGCCGGCATCTCCCCTCCTCCTCGCACACCCACACACTTTCCCCGTCCCTCCTCCCCGCCACTCCGCAGCAGTGTGCTTTTGCAGCCTGTGTGGCTCCTGAGAAACGAGGTGTGCGGCTTTTTTTTCATCCTTTTTGTTTTAATTTTTTTTTTTCTTTTCTCCGGAGCGGACCTTTTGGAGGAACAGCTGCAGCAGCCGCGGCCACGCCGGGACCGAGCAGGGAGGATGGCCGGGGGGCGCCTCCCAGGGCTGCTTTTCATCTTGCGTGAGTACCTGGGGTGGCGAGTCGCGACACGGAGCCGTGTCGCGACGAGGCAGCCGCTGGCGCTGACACAAACTCGGCGCTGTCACGGCACCGGTCCCGCAGTACCGCCAGTGGCTGCCTCATCTCCTTCACCTGCTCTGTCGCGACAGGGAAGCCCCGTCGCGGTAGAGTCGCTTACTCCAGCGGGCTCGGGGGTGGCGGGGGGTGTTAGGGTGGGCGGCACAGGCTCGGGGCGCCGGGCCCGGGGCTGCCGGCTCTTAGTTCCGCTGTGCCCGCAGACGCCGCGGCTCGCCTGGCCGCCGAGCAAGAAGTTGAAAACCTCTCCGGGCTCTCCCCTAACCCCGAGAAGGACATCTTCGTGGTGCGGGAAAACCGGACGACGTGTCTCATGGCCGAATTCGCCGCCAAGTTTATCGTCCCCTATGACGTGTGGGCCAGCAATTATGTGGATGTGAGTGGGGGCCGAGGGCGGCCCGGCGGGTCGGGGGCTCCGGCAGGACGGGGGATGGCAGGGGGCACACACACGCATCCGCAGGTACTTTTGGAAAGTCCTTTATCCCCTCCGAGGATTTTCAGCCGGGGCAGTGGGGGGCCCGGGGACGCCCAGGGGGACCCGGAGGTCGCCTCACTGAGCTCCGCTCCTTGCTTGCAGCTGATCACGGAGCAAGCCGATATCCCGCTGTCGCGGGGTGCCGAGATGAAGGGCAAGTGCGGCATGAACGAGTCGGAGCTGGAGCTCTCGTGGCTGGACCAAGCGTACACCCTCAAACTATCCTTCCTGAAGGTATGGGCTCCCTGCACGCCGGGAGCTGGGGCGGGGACGCGGCGGCTTCGCGGGGTCCTGACTAGCTCTGTCTCGCCAGGAGGGGCACAACACGTCCCGGGGGCCGGAGGCGTCCTGGAGGCTCAGCCGGATCCAGTTCACCTACGACACCTCCGAGCGCACCTACTTCAAGGATGCCGTCAGTCGTAAGCGCCCGAAGTCGGGATTTAAGGCAGATCCCGGAGGGCGAGCGAGCGTGATGCTGGGCTGGGAGGGGAGCACCCCCGGGCTACTTGCTAAATTCAGCTTAGGGGAAAAAGGAAACCACAAACACACCCGACAAAGCCCGGACTAGCTGCCGGCTTTAAACCGCGTATTATTTTTTCCTTCATTGTTTTTTCCTTGGTTTTAATCACCGCGGTTGCCGTGGGAGGGAGAGCCCAGCTCTGCCCGTTTGCTGCGCTGCCCGGGCTGTCGTGTGGGACCCAGGGCCTGAGGGGGTGGGGCAGGGAGAGACACCTGGGCTGGAAAAGCTTGTTTCCTTTCCTGTGGGAGATTGGTTTTAAGGTTAATCCTGATGGTGGTTGAATAGGTGGGAAAGCAGCAGTTTCCCAAGATAACTGAGATTGACATCAGTATCATACCCCTATACGCCTCCACAACCAGCAGCCTCCTCTTTTCTCTCTGGGTTTCCATTCTTTTGGCTTTCATTTTGTTTTTATTTCATTTCTGCTCAGAAATGTGTTGCCTTGAATTGAAAAATGAAATACTGTCGTTTGCAAATCATTCTCCCTCAGGATTTTCCAACTCTAGCGAATAGGGTGTTTAGGGTTGTTGCCATAAGACACACTGGTTTTGGGGCTGTTTTTTCCACTGGTGTTTCCACTGTTTGAGTCCCCAAAACACAGTGGTGGCCGTGCCTCATCAGCCCCTGCCAATGCGAGGTACTGATTGCCTTTTTGTGCTGCTGGAGGGGAACAAAGGGCTGCAGAAGAGCAGGAGGTGGAAGATATTCCTCATTCCACCTGGCTCAGCCACATTTGGCCTTTGCTTGTAAAACAAGCTTGGTGTGATGGGAAAATATTTTCTCATAATTTATACTTGGGTGAAATGGTCATGTTATATTTTCAGGAAAGGTTTTATGGCCTGTCTTGCTTTGTGGTGTGGTCCCCGATGGCACTGCTCCTTCCCACCTGGTCTGAGAGCCCAAGTGCATCCGCAGAAATGGTTGTTTCCCAAATGTAGGGAGTATCAGCACAGTCCCAGGCTGAACCCTGAGTCTGTACAAACGGGAACCATTTCTCCAACATTGTGGACTCCAGGTGCTGTGACAGGAGCGGAGCTGGTGGCAGCAGAGCCAGCTCTGCCCTTTGTGCCGCAGGACCGTGTGCTGCAGCCGTGTGTTCCTGCTTGCAGGAGGCAATCCCGGTGTGGGACCTGCCCTGGCTGTGTGGGGTGTCACACCGAAAGCAGGGTCCCACCCCGGGAGGACACTCCAGGAGCAGCTGGGCTGCTGCCGCATTGCACCCCAGCCGCGTCACCCACCCGTTCGGTTCATTGCCTCTGTTCATGGAGGCCCCTCAGTGCCTGGGGCCGGGGCCTGACCTGTCTGTGTCCCCTGGCCAGCCGGGAAGCACACGGCCAGCTCGCACCGGCTCTCAGCCCTGGTGACCCCCGCCGGGCGGTCCTACGAGTGCCAGGCGCAGCAGACCATCTCCCTCGTCTCCAGCGACCACCAGAAGTCTGTGCAGCTCCTGCTGTCGGAAGTGCGGCTCCAGCCCTTCGACATCCCTGCGGATTTTGTCTTCAGTGAAGGTAAGGAGCAGGAAAGGCATGTACTGCATTCCCGAGGTGCTGATGCTGCTGCAGCCTTTGGGGATGTTGCAATGTACTGAAGGAATTTGGGTCCCACCTTTTTCAGAGCAACCTTCCCCTCATTCCAGCCTGTTACCAGTGCTCCCTGCAGTCCCTCCAGCCCATTCCTTGCCTCTGTGGTCCCCAAAAAGGTTTTTCAAATTCAGCCCAGCTACCAAAACGCGGGCTATCTCATTGTATGTATGTTGGCTTCTGTAAGGACTTGTAGAGTCAGATTGCCAGCAAGCCCCAATGCAGCATCCCTGGGGAGTCCTGTGAGGCTGAGGTGTCTCCTCTGCAGCACAAAAATGCTTCAGCACAGCCCCAGGGTCTTCTTAGGGCTGCTGCACACTGAAAGAAAGCTTGGGGCTGCAGTGGCAAAAGACACTGGGGGTGCATGTTCCTGGCTTCAGTTTGATTAACGCTCGTTGTGAGGGTGAACGAAGCGTAACAGGGACTTCAGTGAGGCTACTCGAGCACCAAAAACACGGGATGCCATTCCTTTTCTGGAATTCTCCAACATCCGTGGTGGATAAAAGAAAACCTTAGGTGAAACATGCTGTTTGTGTCAAAGGGTTGCACTGGAGTCAGCAGCTATGCTGCTGTGGGACAGGATTCCTGCAGTTTTAGCTTCCTTCGTCCTGGGGAACCCACGGTGCTCCTTGTCCCTGGCTCCCCCTTGGCTTTCCCATCAGGTTGAATGAGGCAGTGTAAACATGCTCATCTGGATTAGGTGAGACCAGTCCCATCTCATAGTGCTGCCTTAGCACTACAATTAGTCAAGCCCTTTGTTGTAACCAGGTGCAAATAAAGTGTATAATAGCCAACTCTTTTAATAATGAGTTAGAAAATGGTGGTATTGAAGCTAGCATTAAAAATGTGAAGCTTTATTATTTTGCATGTGGGAAATATTTTGGAACACAATAAAAGCTAGCAGTGACTGCAGAGCTGAGTGGTTGCACTCACGACTCGCATCCTCTGACTGATGTAGTAAATTCATGCTGTTGCATGTGCTGGTTCTGGAAGAGCTCTGCGTGGTTGAATTACTCATGGCAAGGCCAGTGTAACACTGAGTAGGTTTTCTCTGTGGGCAGAGTTTTTTTGTATCAAAGTAGTACCACATTTTTTCGTAGATTTACAGGGAGAAAAAAGTAGATCCTAATAGTTTGCTTAATTTTTTTTGTTGGCGTATGTTTACCCTCTCCTTTCTCCTGTGGATCCAGGATTCCTGCACTCAGGGTTTGGGTGGGCAGAGCTTAGAGGCTGAGAACAGCATGTTTAAAATATGCAAGTCTGTGTCTCTGTGATACTAAATTTGTGAAGTCTGAGAGCTCCCAGTTAAAACAACCAAACTCAGAGCTCATTGTCAAAGGAATCTACCTGCTGTTTTCATGATATGCTCATTTCTGTCAGGCAGTAAATTTGTTTCTATTTTGTTTTTTTTTTGTTGCTGTAGTTGGGTGGTTTTTTTTCTCTAGGACACAAAGAGTTGATGTTGGTTTAGCAGTTTTTAAACACATGGAGGGAATTCCTCCTCCAGAGAACAGCATGGCTTCTCTCTTTGTTAAGCTCAATGGGGTTTTTTGTTGTTGTTGCTCTAAGTATTCAATTACACTCCTTTTTGTTGAATTCCACTGGAAGTTAAGCAGCAGAGAGCACCTGGAGAGGGTGGTCAGAAATCCTGGGAGGTGATTTATCAATGGAGCTCTATCCAGGGCTCTGCCGCTCTCCCAGCGGCATGTCCCCACCAGCCGAGCTCGTCCTTGGCACACTCATGGCAAAACGGGATCCTTTGTGGGGTCTGAGAATCACTGCCAATCTTAAATTATAGTAATTAGCCTTCTCCTTTTTGGTTCATTAATTTCCCATTAGGTAAAATTCCTATTAATTATGAACAAGCTGCAGAACATTTTAAAATATTTTAGAGTAGAGAAAGAGACCTGCTAGAGCAGAAGAATCGCTGAGACGCAGGAGGATCGAGGCCCTTTTTCCACAAAGAAATGGGGAAAAGGTTTTTTTCATTAGTCCTGACACTGTCCTGGCAGGGATAGGTTAAAAAGCTCGTAGGGAGCGATTGGATTGTTTTTGGGTTTTTTGAATGCTTAAAGTCATGTGCTAGAGTATTTTATTTTTTTTTAAGACACTGCTTTCAACCTTCACAAATCCATATATATATATATTTGCAATTTTATTTTTCAATACAGAAGCAACAGAAAATTTTTTCATTCAGAGATCACCAATTTTTTTTAATAGGGAAATTGTGTGTATATTTTTCAGCTTAGAAGATGAGTAAAATGAGAGCTGGTTCAAGAGGGTGTGAGATGATTTAAACTGACAAAAGAACTCCAGAGAAACTGTCAGCTCTTTTGATTTTATAGGTAAATATCTGAATATAAAGCAATATGATGAAAAATACAAATACAAAGGGATACAGTTGAGAATTAAGGACTCTGGGGTGGCTCAGAGTGAATTGAGACCTCCCAGCTGAGGGCCACATTTTCTCAAGATTCCTTTGAACCAAACTATGTGGCCACTTTTAAAAAAGCACCTGATGTTTCTTTTCTTAATTTTTTTGGTAAGCTATTTACTTATAAACACCAATCTCAAAATCTCAAAAATCTTGTCATGTCAGACACAGCTGGGCTGTTTTTCCACCCCTTTGGACAATCGCTGTGCTGATGCTCAGGCTCGTGCTCGTGCCGGCGGGAGGACGCTGTGCCTTTTGCTGGGTTTTTTGCGGTGTTTGCTCTGCAGAAGGATTCTGGAAGAGGAAAATGAGCTCTTAGGTGGTTTCACAGCCTGGTACTGGAATTGGACGAGCACTCACCATAGAAACCGTGGCAGTACACGAGTCTGGGAGGAGGCACAGCACAAAGGAACAGTAAGGAATGTACCTAAACACCTCCTGTGTATCTGTCGGCAGTTGGGGTTCCATGGGGCAGGGACTGGGGGTGACACCGCCCTGGCAAAGGGGTGACCCCGCCGTGTTCGGGATGCAGCAAAACTCCCGGCATCACCTGAACTTTCCCCTTTTTATCAGGGACCTTTTTGCTTCCCTGGACTAAGGGTAAATCCCAGCAATTTGGGAAATTCTGAGATCCCTGCGACCTGGAGTGAAATACTGGGGAAAATTTGAGAGAGAGGGCTGTTTTCCTGCAGGGTCATTAATTTTGAAATCGTAGCAGTTCCCAATGCTTTCATTTGTCAAGCATCAGCCTGCCCATACTTGATGGGGTTCAATGTCCAAATTAGTCTGCCATGGACATTATGCAAACCCTTCTCCCCTCCTGCTCCCCCTTTGCCTTTTCCTGTGCTGATGGACAGGAATGATACCAGCTGCCTGCCTGCCTTCCTGCAGTGTTGTGGACCTCAGTGCCTTTGCTTTGAATTCTTGGGGTGAAAAATGCTGTAAAAACGTTAAAGTACATTGTTATCCATGTGAAAATATTTTTGTCATAAAACTATGTGGTTTAATGTTAATGTTAAAATAGAAAATTCATCCTCCTAGCAGTCAGCACCCAGAGAGCCTCACTTCTGCTGCAGATGTGTTTGTGCTGAACCCTTCCCAGTGCTTTTGTGCTGAGTCCTCCCAACCCCATTCCCATTCCCCCTATATTCTCCAAAGAACCCAGGCTTTGGCGTCTCCTCCAAAAGGAGAAAATGGATGTTTCTAGCAAGGAGAAAGTGTGGGTAGGGCAGAGGCAGCTGCTCTGCCTGCGGAGGTGCAGCAGGTCCAGCTGGGTTTGGGGTTGTGCTGCTGGAGACTGACAGATTTGTTTGGCTTTTTTTTTCCTGTTGGCTTTATTTATTTTTTAATTTTATTTTAATCCTCTTTTAAAAAGTGTCAGGAAAAAGAACTCTCTTCTTTGGCTGCTTGCAAGAATTGACACCTTTTTGAGTCATGACACAGACACTTAAACACAGCCGTGGCTTTCTGTGGACCCCGGAGCTCCGGCCACATCCTCTGGTGTGTTTTGTGCCCTGCAGCTGGTTTGCTTTGGCAAAAGCTGGTGCAATTCAAATGTTACAAGTGGGGCTTCAGAGCTGGGTCTGTTCTCTGCACTGGTGCTTTTAGCTTTGCCTTCTCCACTGGCTGCAGCCCCCCACGTCCAGCCTGTTCTCCTGCAAACGCTGGATCGTTCCTGTTTAGGGAAAGGTGCACGGGCAAACCTGGTGTGTTTGAGCACAGGGGAGTCCTCTCAGTTGGGTTTCTAGCAGTTTCTTTCCATCTTCTGTAGGGTTTAAGCTAAGCCACTTCCAAAGCAAAAATCTGTGTCCAGCCACTGTGATCTGCTCATTGGCACCTCAGCACACTGTCTGTGGCCATGTGGGAGGGTGCACAGGAGCTCCTGGAGCCTGGATCCTTCCCGTGGGAAGGGTGCTGCTTTGTACCAGTGGGGAGTGGGGTCAGAGCAGCCCAGGCCCCACAGCACTGCCCTGTGCGTGGCTTTTCCTGCAGTCAGCTCAGCCTGGGCTGTGTCCCTATGAGCTGCTCAGGCCTTCATATCCTTAACTGGGAACCATTCCACAGAGCACTAGAAACCCAATTTTGGGAGCTAAATAATAATCAGGATTTTTCCCCCCCATTCTCCTTACTACAAACAAACAAAACCCCTGCATTGCAGCAATTGCTGAATCGCCTGTACCACAGTCCTGGTGATTAATCACTCCTCTGGTGAAACAGTGAGCAACTGGAACTGAAAAGGACATTCTTTTGTGTTAGACTACATTTACTTTTGCTTTTTTTTGTTTCACCTCATTTACAGCTTGAAATGTTTCCTTATGGCATCGCTGTGAGCCTGGTGCTGGGAGGAGGCTGTACTCCAGGACGCAGTGAAGCTCCTGGAGGTGCTGGCACCACTGGAGAAGTGTCCCTGCTGTCACCTCCTGCCTGGGCCTGGGGGTCTCTGGGTTTTTCCTGCTCTTTGCCACATGCTGTTAGATTTGTGGAGCATTTGCTCTTCGTGATTATTGCAGATCTCTGCAATCAGCTGCCCAGGGAACCCATCTGGACAGTCTTTACCAAGGGGGGGAATTCATGGTGCCCTTTGTATTCACTCACCTAATACACAGCCTTTCTATTTTCCATGGGTTTTTTTTCCTTAAACTTGTCATTGTTTTCAGCACATTTCTAGTGCAATGAAGAACATGAGCCAGAGAATTGTTCTTCCTGTATCATGTAACCTTTTATTTTTTCTCCAGAATAGGCATTTTTCTTCTTTTTAGCCTGGCAGCCCCATCTCAGCAGCATGGGCTCTGCCTGTCCATCAGCATGGAGAAGCAACAATCCTGTGGAGAAAAAAGTACATCATGATCCTGTCACTCAGGCCTGCAGTAGACTCTGGGAAGTGTAAGAGAGCTGAGCCAGGATTACCAGTGTAACACATTTCATGACCTTAGTGGTCTTTCCAAGCTCAATAGAAAAGTGTTTTCCCATTGTATCGCTATTTTCCAGCGGTTTATTAGGCTAAGGCAGACTCATCAGCCAGAGAGAAAAACACTGGCACAGCTCATGTTGCTTCTGCTCCTCCTTTGCTGTACTTGATGGACCATGTGGGGTGCTGGGGTGCTGTGTGACCCTGTGCTTTGCCAGGGCCGTGTTTGTGGGGAGCTCACAGAGAGGGGGGAGTGATGCTGTTGGACCTCTGCCAAATTGCAGATAGGGGGGAAATCTCTGAATGATGTGCTGGGTGACTCTGGTGCAGAATTAAAGACTTACTGATGCTGAGGCCTCTACAGGCTCTATAACTGAATCAACAAAGCAGCCCTTCAGTCAGTCAGGAAACCCAGGTTTTGGCCGCCCCATTCCCAACAAGGCCATTGATGTGTGGCAGAGAGGGCTGAGCTTATGGGCATGAAAGTGTTTTTCCAGTGCGTGGGCTGGTTTGATGGATGTTGCCTCTCCCTGCATCCCTGCGTTGTGACTGATTCCACTTGCTCCAAAGCAATTGATTTTCTCCCCAGGGCTCCGCTGGCGGCTGCTGCCGCTCCGTCCTGCGTGGAGCCGTGTCTGGGGAGCCACCGCGGCAGCAGCTCAGGCTGGCAGCGTCTCAGTCACGTCCCTCTTTCCCCTCTTTCTTTCTCTGCAGAACACAAGTGCCCGGTGGACCAGAGGGAGCAGCTGGAAGAAACCCTGCCCTTGATCCTGGGACTGATCCTGGGGCTGGTTATCGTGGTCACCCTCGGCATTTACCACATCCACCACAAGCTGACAGCCAGCCAGGTGCAGATCCCTCGGGACAGATCTCAGTACAAACACATGGGATAGGGAGCAGGACCAAGCAACCCGAGTGTTTATCAGGTAGAAAAAGCACTTTTTTCTGTGGGCGAGGAAAGGTTCTGGAGGGGCAAGAGATGGTATTCACAGCACCTAATCCTGAGTATTTCATGGAGACACTCAAGCTGAGGCTTGGCTTTAACAGACTCTGTAAGGAGACTCGGTGTCTGTAGGTGGTTTGAATACCTTCTTAAGCAGCTGGGCTGATCATCTGGAAACAGAAATGCTTCACATGTCAGAGTTTCACACTGGGAACAGAATTAGCTTTTTTATTTATTTTTTCCCTTTTTCCCGTCTCAAGAGATTCTTACCTCCCCCTGCATCACCTTTGGAGCATTTAGCCCTCCACGTTCCTGTCCATGCAGGAAGCAGGGCTGGGAGACAGAGCCATTGCACAGGGTTCATTCAGGCCCTCTAATGAAGGGACTCAAACCACATCCTTAAGTTTGCACTCATGTTAGGAAAACATGGAGGCAAATGCAGGTGTGCTTTGAAAAAAAAAAATAGAAATTCAAGGTCAGAAACTCCAATGGAGCAGATCACAGCGGTGGAGCTGACCCCACACACTTGAGACTGAGTGAAGAAAGTTTGTTTTTGCTTCTTGAGCCACATCTGAACTAAACTTAAAAAAGAAAAAAAAAGTATTGATACACAAGTTATAAAGTGCCGTGCTACTGCAAGTCAACTGAGAAATGCTTCTGGCTGGGCATCCTGCACGTATTGTGATTGTGGTTGAGATGTTACATTGCTACCTGCAACTGATAATTTTCAAAACAAAACAAAAAAAAAAAAGAAAAGAGAAAAAGAAAACAGTAATGTTAAAGTTACTATGCAGATTATTCAGGTTTAATCTAATGTAACAGAAAAATATTAGGGAACCCTTGAAATCTATCCTTAAATGTAGGTGATTTTTAAAATTAATTAAAACATGTATATATATAATACTTGATTTGCCTTCTTATTTTGAAATGATGTAATGCTTTGTACTCACTCCATGGTACCAAATGGAATTGGAGCACAAATACATCATCTGAGTGGATGTTACATGTAGGATTTATTCCAGCAGTGGTTTTGCTGCAAATGGCTTGGTGAAGATGTGGTGGTTCAGTATTCTGTGATTTGTTGGTTGTTTCTAATATTCTTCTATCTCTTGGTTGCTTTTCCCATGTGTTGTGTGGGCAGTGATGTGTTTTATTCTGGTACCGTCCAGTTCCCACTGAATCCTTTGACTCCCCTTGGCTCTGGTGTTACCTCAGCAGGATTTAGTCCAGGCCTTGTCTTAATTTAGGGTATGGAAAATACTTCCTTGCTCTTAAACTGATTTAATTCAAACAGAGGCTTGACTGTTTTCTTTCAGCTTAAAACTCAAGCAAAGAAAAATAGTAATTTCAGTGTTGGGAAAAGGCAAGAGAAGAAACTTACTTAAATGTTTTTTAATGCTGTAGTTTCCTCCAAACTGTATAGGTTTTTTTGATGAAGGTGGATGCAACACAAGCCTTCCTTCAGTCCTGTCTTATTTCTGGTCTCATTTCAATGTTATGCTCAGCTGTTTCCTCATTTGGATGCAAGAAGCAAAATTATGGCACTAATGATGATTGTGGCTTTGCCCTTTTCCTTTAAAACTCCAGAGAAAGGGTCTTAGGTGAGCTTTAGGCTGACCAAGTGCCACTGTGTACAATGAGCTGATAATTAACAAAGAAATAGAAAGGTTCTTTTAGAGGCAGTTAGAAAAAGCCAGAGGTATCAGGAGGGTGAATAAAAGGATTAAAGGTTCATCCTTAATAGAGAGGAGCTTTGTCCTGCCTCACCCGTCTCTGCCCGGGGGCCAGGAGGGCTCTCCCGGCCAGCTCCCATCAGCCTGGCACATCTGCTACTGTGACATCCCAAAGAATGATTAAATAAAGAAAGGAAGCCAACAGCTGAGCTGCAGATGCCAGAGGAGCCCCTCCACTGTCATTTGTCTCCTGGATAGGACATTCTGGCAAGGTGGCTGTGGAAATGATGGGAGAAATTGCACCCAACTGGAGCCATCCTGGTCCCTAAGAGGATATTCCCACCTGGCTGGCTTCCTCCCTTGGAAGAGGGGGATGTTCAGGGGGTTCACATGGAGCTATAAAAGGCAGCAGAACCTGGGGCTTGGCTGAGCTGCTGAGTATTAGTGCAGGATGGGCAGTAGCCAGGGATAGAGCTGCTGCCTGGACACCATTCCCAGGCTGCTCTGGGAGGTGGCTGTGCCTTGTCCAGGTAAAGCTGCTGGTGGGTCTCAGTCCCTTGGCGTTGCTTCTTCTGTTGCACCCGTGAGCAAGACCTGCCTGGTGTAACAGGGAGATGCTCTCAAACAGCTGTGTGGATTTAAGATGGAGAAAAGGCTCATTTATGGTGGACTCTGTGAACTGTTTTTAATTCACCCTGCACTGACCCTGTCAGGGCACTCACAGAGACTGTCCTTGCCTGATCCTGGTGCCTGTGCACTGGCCAGAGCACTGAGGTGGTGGCCAGTGGATGGGGACAACCCCCCCGCCCCCAGAAGCTGATGCAGGTCCTGTGCCCACAGACTTGAAGGACATTTGCTGGTTTTCATGTCAGATGAGGGTTTCCCTTAGGAAGCACCTGGCATCACCTTCAGGGGGCAAGTGTGTCTGTAAGCTACTAGGGACTGGAGTTCCAGGAATAAAATAATTAATTTCTTGATTTTCTGAACTGACAGGAAATATTGGTTTCTTGTTGGACTGAAATGTTTTTCCTTTTTGGGGAAGAAAGGAAAAAGAAACAATAATTTCAGGTCGGTGAGTTCGTGTCCCAAACTGATGTATCTTGGTTGAAAAAAAAAAAAAAAGTTATTTCCGGTTTTGGGTGAAAACCCTTTAAGTCTTTTAATTCTTTCCATCCTTTTGCCAAAACTTACTGAAATTGACCTGATTTTTCCATTGCTTTAAGCTTTTCAAGTCTATTTATGAAAAATTATTTATGAGAGAGATTATGTCCAGCTTCCCTCCTGCCTGTCAAGCTGCAGCAGCATCTTGAGGATGGCAGCACTTTATTGTGATTTAATTTTGTATTTAGCTCTCATTCATTGATGGCTTTTTATGGGTGAGTTGCAAATTGAAAGCTTTGCTTTATAGATGTTTATGAACACAGCAGTAGAAGGTGGATAAATACACCTTATCACCCTACTGAGCTCTGTAAGAACCTGTAATAATTAAGCACTTACTAAAGCAGCTGCTAATGACTTACAGAGTACTTGTGATTAGAACTTTAATTATAATTTATTGATGTATTGCTGAGGAGGGGGCTGACATAGTCAGTAAATGTCCTGGCCTCTGCTACTATGAGTATTTGGGAATAGTTTTAGAGCTGTGAGCTCAGAAAAAGCCATCATTCCTTAGTGACAGGTGGGAATATTTCATTGGAATATCCCACCATACCTGGAGCACAGCCTCAGCTTCTGAGTGATTGGATGCTCTTAACATGCCTTGTTTGTTTGTTTTTAGGTGATGGCATTACATTTTTTCAATGTATTTTGAAGTATTTACTGACGTCAGCACCCAAAAGTAATATAAATCCTCATTTGCTATCTTCAAGTCTTACAAATAACATTGTAGATTCATCAGCTGACTGATGCTACTGGGAGAACGGGGAGGAATTGCTCTCAGTAGGTGTGAGAGATCAACAGGGAGGAATTGCTCTCAGTAGGTGTGAGAGATCAACAGCTGTGAGCTAAAAATTAGGGATGTGTAAGGCAAAAAAAGAAAGGGATTATTTAAGGGGCAGAGAAAAGAAGGTGGAAATGCACTGACACTTAGAAATCACTTGAGGCAGCTCTATAAATCACTGTTTATATACATGTATCTATTTATTTATATATGTATGTGTATCATATAGATATATAAGAACACACTTTTTTTCCTTGTTATCTGCTTGGTCCAATACTGTGGGACTGAGTCAAATCTATAAACTAGAAAAAAGGCATGGTAAAAAAAAACCCACACTGAAACTTAAAGTGTTTATTAATTAATTTATTTAACTTGCATGTGCCTTTGTCTCACCAGTAGCTGGTGTTCACAAAAAACCCCCTTCAAAATCGACAAAACTCTCAGTAAACTCAATGAACACTGTTTAAAGTATCTAATGATAAGAAAGTTGCAGAAAATTCTTCACTTGTACAGCCTAAAATGTGCTGAATATTGAAGAAAAAACCCCCACCAACCCCATTTTTTTATTCAAAGATGGTTAAAAAAGTTAATTTTGTGGCTAGTATTAAGTTGTGCCATATGCCATTGCCTGGACTGGTGCAGCCTGGTTTCCTGAGTTGTCAAGACTACAAAAGAGAGCCCTGGGAGGCTGTGGGTGCTGCTCCCAGCCGGGTGGGCTCCGGGAGCTGTGGGGCGGCGGGAGCCAAACACATTTTCTTCAGTGTCTTCTTAGAATGTGCAAACAGGGTTGGGAAGAGAGAGCAGTGGGGATAAGACACAGATGTAAGAACATCTATTCCATGTTCCAGATCATCTTCATCTCCTTTTTTCTCTCTTTTTAAAATTTCTTCTCTCCCTCCAAATACTCTTTAAGTTAAGGGCAGAACTAAAGGAGCTTCTTTACTATTGGCAACTCTTTTCTTCCAGAGGAAGATCTTTAAGCAACAGCTCCTGCCAGGTTTAGATGTTTGGTTATAATTTACTACAATAAATAACAATTAATTTATTAACTATGAAATTCCATAATAAGAAAGAAACTGTGTTTTCACAAAGTTGGCTTTGTGGTTCTTAAAGATACCATAAAATGAGGTCAGTAAGAAAAAAAAAAACAAACTTGAAAAACATGGCTTTTGTATTATACAGAATTAAGAACAACTAATCATTAATAAATAAAATTAATTTCTCATTGAAATAATTATGAAGCACTTCTAAAAATTTTAAAGGCAAATCTATTAGGCCTACAGTTAACATGCAAAGTCATCCAACAAATAACACAAAATTGTACCGCAGTAGTCAACTGTTGCATCAACATTCAGAAAGGTCTAGACAGCAGCACGACTTCTCCTCTACGGCAAACGCCTGGCAGCGCATCCCATCCCCTCCCATCCCCCGGCTCTGCTGGAACTCCAGGATCCCGCTGGGATAGGAGGAGGGGCTCCTGCCCTCCCTCTCCACTGCCAGAGCATGACAGAAATAGTGGAGGCTTCTGTGGTGGCAGAACTGGCTGTGTGGTGGCAGAAAAAGAGAGGGATCACCCCGGCCTGGGAGGCCCCTTGGGCCAAGGGGGGAAAGGGGAGCCCCTGACCACAGCTGGCCCTCAGCAGAGCAGGGACTGCCACTGGCACCCAGTGCCCCAAGCCAGGTGCTCCCACCAGCATCAGTGATCCTTTGCTCTTCCAGCTTCTGTGAGGGCGGGATGAGCCCCCTCCTCACCCCATGGGAAATCTGCAAAACCTTACAACTTCCTAAAGGTGGTTGTGGTTTCTTTTTTTTTTTTTTTCCTGTTTTCAAAAGGGTTAAAAAAGTAGGAAACTTCATCTTCTCAAATTCTTGCTAAGTTACACTTATTACTTCAACTAACACAACAGTTACATGACAAAGTACTGCAAGTTATCAAAACGTACTGTACAGAAAATTACAAACTTGTTGCAAAATACATTGCGCTGCTCTGACTGAGATAAAAAGTGCTTTGTTTTGTCAGAAAAGTGTTCTTCTAAAACAGAAGTGCTGTAGCCTGCACTAAAGTTCTGATGTTTCGCTCTGGCTGTGCTCTCCTCTGCTAAAATTACCTTTCCAACGTTGGCATTTGGTGCCTTCTGCCTGGATGGCCCAGCAGACAGCAGTGCTGGGAGCCTGGCCGGGATTGCTCCCTGTCCCTGGCACACAGGGAGCACAGAGGGCACTGCCTGGGCTTTGGGGTTCTTTAAACACCACGTTATTTCCGCAGGGCTGGTTTCCTTCACAAGGTTTTCCTCCTCCCTGCCTGCGGATCCCACACAACTGCTGGCATTCCCACATGGCCATGAGCCAGGCTCTGCACTGACCTCTTCCCAAAAAGCTTCAGCGATGCCTGTGCTGCCTCATGAGGGGCACAATGCAGGAGGGGGGCCCAGCCAGTTTGAGAAAGGGGTGTCTCAGCAGTTCCTGTGCCGTGGCTCTCTGTGAGGGCTCCCGCACCAGCATCGAGTCCAGGAAGCCCCGGAGGACCGAGGACACCTGAAACACCACACTGGCATTAGGGCTGGACAGAAACACCCAGTTCCAGCTAGGCTAGCTCTGTGCATGCTGGTTTCTTGGGAAGACAAGGGACACTCTGATCTTCCCTATGGCAACAGCTGTGCTGAGCTGAAGGGCTGTGGGTCTTTGATGTGCTGCTAATGTTTGAAGTATTTGGGTACCACTGGGGTACCCAATTAAGCATTAAGGTAGGCTGAGGGCTCAAGTCTGATGGAAACAACACCCAAACTGGGAGGTGCCCAAAGGCTTTGGCACAGGGCATGGATGTACCAACCCACCTGCAGCAGGGCCGATGAGCTGATGTACTCTGGTCCCTGGGCAGGGTGGGAAGCACAGGGAGCATGAGGCTCTGCCTAACTCCCTTTGCCACCACTGGCTGCAAAAGCAAAGCCAGAGTCAGGCAGAAACAAGGCCATGACTAATGGCTTTGGCCTCACTTCCTCTCCACAGGAATCCTGTGTAGGATCCCCTGCTCAAGGTGGGGCCTTAGAGATCTAAGTTATCATTTGGGCATGCAGATGTGTGCCTGCAGTGTTCCTGAAGACGTGACTGTGCAAACCCCTGATCCCCACAGGAAGCCTGACCTTGTGCATGTCCTTCACGCGGGGTGGGAGGTTGTCCCGGATGCGGCGCATGGCCTGCAGCGGTGGCTCGTTGAAGTAGGGGGGTTCCCCATCAATCATCTCGATCACCATGATGCCCAGGGACCAGATGTCCACCTGGAACACACACAGGGGCCATGAACACTGCTGGCAGAGCAGGGGGGCCAACAGGCTCAGCACATGGGACCATGCAAACCCCGGAGCCAGCTCATGCTGCTGTCTGCCGCCAGTCTAAGCCAGCAGACTGCAGAGCCAGCACCATCCATCCTTTTTTAACCAGCCAACCATGATTTTCCTTCGGAGCACTGAGCGCCTCAACAAAATAGATTAGCAGGGATTTATAAACCTGGGTCTGTAGCTGGTTTAGGTGCTGGCCACTGGAAGCTCTGTGCCTTGGAGAGGCTGTGTCTTGCTGCCCTGCATTCCAGTTGCACTGATTTGCACCCACTGAACACCAACCCCAGGCTGGCTCTGCAGCTGCTGGAGAGCTGTGAAATCACTTTATTCCCCTGAAGCTTAAAGACTACAGGAACTCCGTTCAAGACCCCAAGGCAAATGCAATCACTCACTACACCCAGGCCTGTTTACAGCCAGCACAGGTAACACAATATATGAGAACTCTGGAAAGTGATTCAGCTCCAGCTCCAAAAAAAAAAAAAAAAAAAAAAAAAAACCCAACTTTTTTTCTTAGTTCTGGCCTGCTGCAGAGCTGCTCCAGAATCCCAATCCTCTGTAATTCCTGTCATTTGCCAGCCCAAATACAGCCAGGGCCACTTCATTCTGCTTTTGCTCTTTTGCCAACACTATCCTTTAGCTTTAAATCCTTTTTTTCTTTCCCTTCTGGTGGGGAAACTTAATGTAGCCCCAAGTTCAACCACTTTCTAATCCTCCCAGAGCTATTAATGGGCTAATAGTAGTTGATGCTATTATTCCTGGAATGTCTCCTGCAACAGCACAGAGCAGTGTACAGAGCAGTGTGCAGAGCAGTGCCTGCAGGGTGCTCTTGCTGTGCCGTGCCAGAGCAGCATGAGGATGGAGCAGCTCCTGGCTCAGCTCATCTCCCCTTCCCTGTGTGTATCTGTATTTCTATATACCTACACTCTATATAGGTATGGATATGTGTACCCGTGTGGAAACATATCCGTGTTCCTGGCTCTGTCTGCCTGGCAGGGTCGAGCTCTGCAGCTGTTCCTCTCAGCACTCTCAGGCAGCAGCTCTGTCCCCACACAGAGGAGCAAAGGCAGCCGTGTCCCCGCTGTGAGTCACTGTCACGGCTGAGCGCAGCACAGGGGATTGCTCTTCCCAGGCTTTGCAGGGCAGGAGTGCCGTGACTCACAGCAGCCTAAAGGATGGGGTATGGCACTGCAGAGCTGCCGGGTGCCCACACTTTGCTGGACTCCTCTGAAGGCTTCCAGTAAAAATGTGCACTTTGCCTCAGAACATTTGGCAGCGCTTGAAATAGCTCCCACAGAGGCGGTTTTCCTACCCCCGTCTCTCAGCTAATGACAGCCATGACTGCAAGGAATGAGCCCATGCGGAGACCAATCCTACCAGAGAGGGTGGCAATGCAACCCACCCAGCTGGCCCTGGGGTTTGGGACCCTACAGGACCTGTGATTCTGCGGGCACTGCTGCAGAGGAAGGGAATGGCAGGCTTTAGCTGGATGAAAGCAGACTGGCTCTATGCAAATGCTGATGTGACCGGGCTGTGCAGGAAGGGCGTGTGAGGAGGCTGCTGGTTTGGCACATGCAGGGGTGCACACCTGTGACTGCAGCTCCAGCCTGCAGGCTTGATATTAAAGAGCAGCACAGGGCCTCTCACAATGCGCAAATGAGGCCAGTTTCCTTTACTACAGCACCCCAAACCGAAGTATGTAAAGGCATTACACTGCTCAGAGCGCTAAATGGAGTTGCTAAATGACTTCATCTCGGGGAAATAACTTTCAAACCAGGCGAGATGTAGCACTCGGGGGCAAACGTAATTGCTGCTATTTAGCATACCTGTGTAAGTGCTTCCGAACTGCACAGCTCTGACAGAGCTCCATGGGGCTGGGATATCCCCTCTGGCAGTGCCCGCTGTGCTCACCTCGGTGCCATAGGGA